>NC_134466.1:15421318-15601318 GCF_047948215.1 Lycorma delicatula | reverse complement strand
TTCCGATTTCATCATCGACGCGTTTCAACAAGTTCTCGGTGATTATCGAAGGCCTCCCCGAACGTTCTTTAAAGTGCATATTAATTCTCTTATTTCTAAACCCTTCACGCCATTTTCGGACGTTTCTTTCATTCATTACATTATTAACGTACACAGCAACCAACTGCCTATGAATTTCAGCCGGCTTAACGTTTTGATGGTTTAAAAAACGTATGTATGACTACACGTATTTCACAGTCGGCGGCAACATCGATTTTCCTATTCATTTTATAACTTAATAGTTCACACGTAATGAAAGGTACTACAACACAACAACTTGCAGACAAAAATGCAGTGTGTACATTACTAGTGTGGCCATAAACGACATAGGTTCGCCAACTTTAAGGAGAGAAATTTCCCAGCGGTCTTTTGAGATATCTCTCGTATATATGAATATTTGTTTATACCCTCGTTATTTAGATTTTCTAAAACGCACGCATTATTTAAGGTCGCTTTTTTTAATATGTGTAATTTTTAATTTTATAACATCGATAAAAGAGTTCCTAAAAAAATATTTGCGTACTTATTTATAAAAAAAAAAATCGTATTATTTTTGCATCCAGCCTTTTTCGAGCGGTTTAAAACTGTTACGTGGGCTACGTTTAGTTCATTATTGATATTACCGGCACAATGTACAGGTCTTGCCCAATTTTTTCCATGGTATCAATCTTCGGCCGATCAGAGCGAAAATGCATCATCGACAACAAAAATTTCAAAATGAAATTGCTGGAACTACCTATGTGTTACATGAATTGATATCGTATCGTGTCCGTAAACATAAAAAAAAAAAAAATATTTAGCGGCCTAAGTTACATTGTTCCCTAATAAGATTTCAAAACGTATAAAATTTCTTCTTTATTTTCACTGATTTTCAAGAAACTAATATATTCATAATCTTTTCAAAAATATTCAGTGATATATCACATTTCAGAAGCGTGCAAGAATTTTTCTGATTTGATTAATATTGCCAGCGTTATGTGATCCTAAAATCTGCCGTTAGAATACGGAGAAACTTTTCCCTGACCCGATTTCCTCCACCATTTCACCATTTTTTCGTATTACCGTATTATTGGCCTTACCCTCATTTATTCCCGTTCCATATTCTTCACACTTTTATCAGGATCTTTAAGGGAAGTGGTACCTTGTACCTCGGCAGTTAATATTAGTGATATTTAGATACATTTTTCTAATGGACTAGTTTTCATGGAAACATGAATCATATATAATTTTAATGATAATTTTTTGTAGATTATACAATTTTTTCCACATTTAAAAAAAATACTTTTTTTATGAAAGTTTCTGGTAATAAGAAGTTTATTAAAATTTGTTCGTTACAGATAGAAAACTAAAAAAAAATCCCTTTCGACGAGGTATATTTCACCGGTGCTACGTAGGGAATAAAAAAGATTTCCACCTTTTTTTTGTCTTCAGTCATTTGACTGGTTTGATGCAGCTCTCCAAGATTCCCTATCTAATGCTAGTCGTTTAATTTCAGTATACCCTCTACATCCTACATCCCTAACAATTTGTTTTATATATTCCAAATGTGGCCTGCCTACACAATTTTTTCCTTCTACCTGTCCTTCCAATACTAAAGCGACTATTCCAGGATGCCTTAGTATGTGGCCCATAAGTCTGTCTCTTCTTTTAGCTATACTTTTTCCAAATGCTTCTTTCTTCATCTATTTGCCGCAACACCTCTTCATTTGTCACTTTATTCACCCATCTGATTTTAACATTCTCCTATAGCACCGCATTTCAAAAGCTTCTAATCTTTTCTTCTCAGATACTCCGATCGTCCAAGTTTCACTTCCATATAAAGCGACACTCCAAACATATACTTTCAAAAATCTTTTCCTGACCTTTAAATGAATTTTTGATGTAAACAAATTATACTTCTGACTGAAGGCTCGTTTCGCTTGTGCTATTCGGCATTTTATATCGCTCCTGCTTCGTCCATCTTTAGTAATTCTACTTCCCAAATAACAAAATTCTTCTACCTCCCTAATCTTTTCTCCTCCTATTTTCACATTCAATGGTCCATCTTTGTTGTTTCTACTACATTCATTACTTTTGTTTTGTTCTTGTTTATTTTCATGCGATAGTTCTTGCGTAGGACATCTATGCCGTTCATTGTTTCTTCTAAATACTTTTTACTCTCGGCTAGAATTACTGTATCATTAGCAAATCGTAGCATCTTTTATCTTTTCACCTTGTACTGTTACTCTGAATTTAAATTGTTATTTCCACCTTAAAGTTAACAAAAACTTCAAATTTACTCAATACGACAATGGTTGCATGTGAAAAAACGTTTTACATGTTTATCATACGACAAAGCCCCTCTTTTTAAAATTCCAGCAACATTTTTGGTCATTCCTTGCCATTGGGGTTGGTCATATCAAAAATTGTTCGAGCCAAAGGTTTTATGTAATTTTTAGAGGCTAACGATCACTTTAAACCGGTTCGATACTTTTTCTATTAAGGGAGGTATGATTTTTTTGTCTTTGAAACCCCATTTTTTCAAATTCCTGGGCCATTGGTTGGTGATGTAAAAAACTTTACTTGCATAAGTTTTAGACCCTTATCCAGAGAATAATAGTAATTTCAAATGAATTCGATATTTTACTTAATAAGAAAGTTATAGCAATATTTTGTTGTTTTTTGTTTTAGTCATCTCTTGCCGTAAGTGTTGGTCATATCAAAACTTGTTCCTGACAATGGTTTTAAGTAATGTTTAGAGGACTAACGACCACTTTAAACCGATTTGATACTTTTCCTATTAAGGGAGGTATGATTTTTTTTGTGATCTGATAAACAGTCAAATAGCAGCCTGATTATGAATACTACACTTTAACAGGTGCTTTTGATGGTAAGGTTTCAAAACTAATCTAGTTTTATTGTATTTGAACCACGTTGATTCATCACCTGGGCAGAATACATACCGGGGGAAATCGTATGTAGATCATCGTGCACACAAATCATTAAAATAAGTTTTTTTTAGGCTTTCTAACTAATTACTGCGGTTTTATTATTTTTTTAATTATGTTGTAGGTATTTAATAATAAAAATATGCGATAAAAAAACGTTGAATTTTTTACCCAATTTTGGGGTACTACCTCCCCTTAAGCATCTCAATCATTTTCTCCTTAATATTTGCTAGCGGAGGCATATAAATAAAAAAAGCAAATGTAAGACATTCCGATTTCTTTCCATCTATATTCACTTCTCTTTCACCTAATCAAAGGATTCTCTAATTATTTCCTAGATATAAATTAAATAGAGAGACAAGCAACAGTTTCACCGCTTTCCTCTTCCCGATCTAGTCCAGGTCTTCACTTATTTTCTTTCTACTCTAATACGTGCTTTCCTGTCAGCGTACAAATCGACCGTTTATTATAAACCGTTGGTAA
The DNA here is from genome assembly GCF_047948215.1 of Lycorma delicatula. Lineage (NCBI taxonomy): Eukaryota > Metazoa > Arthropoda > Insecta > Hemiptera > Fulgoridae > Lycorma > Lycorma delicatula. Next base: position 15,597,869 of record NC_134466.1, on the reverse strand, counting down.
CATCGTTAAAACATTTAATTCAAAGGAAAATTTTTTTCGTTATCTATAAAGAATTGAAATAACATATTTCAAAAAAATGTAACACTATATTCAAACCGATTTTTAAAATACGTTTCTTAGAAATATTTATGAAAACATTCATTAAAAAAAATAAAAATTGTTCAATGAAATTACGGATCGATAGAATTACATTTTCGAGAAAAATATATTATTTTTTAAAATTATTTTTGTCATAAATAAATAAAACGACGAGGTAAACGTAACAATGAAAAGAACAAGCTTTTATACGGTATAAAACTTGATTATTTTCATGCAGAGGTTGTCTTCAAAGGCAAGTTTTTCTTTATTGACGGATATTTTAACAACGTTTTTACTTTGTATAAAACCTTTCTTAGCTTGTGCAAGTCTATTATCGAGATGTTTTTTTACGTTTCGTTTTCTTTGTAATGTTACTTTTTAGATGAAACGATTTTTTTTTTTTTTTGGTGGGGGATGGATATATTTTTCCATCTTCCTTTGAACATTTAATTATCTTTGTTTTTTCTTATTTATTTTCTTCAAAATTTACTATTTATTTTTCCATTTATTGTAAATGATAAGGAAAAGTAACATCAACGTCCAGTTTTATCGTGAGATGTTATTGATTTATGGATTCAGGGAAGCATGAAAAATCAGAATTATGAAAAAAAAACCGTAAGACAATAAAAAGTACTTTTTTTAATTTTTCTTTAAAATTAAATTTTTTTAAACGGGTGTCAATTAATATCTACAGGTGATTCAAAGAGATGGGAAATTTTGAAAGTTGTGTTGGTAGCCGTGGGCGATTGGTACCACTTGATAAGTGGCGCCAGCCTCTCTAACCTAACCTGCCGTTTAGTTGTCATGGATCCTTGGAGTGGTGCGCAACGTGCATTTGCTATCAAAGCGTTTTACAAAAACTATGACAGTGTGGAGGGAGCGCATAGAGAATTTTGCCGTCATTTTAATCTGGGACAGCACGACCCTGTTCCATAAGCACGTGCAATTAAAACATGGAGATCTAATTTTGAGGAAACCGGTTCGGCAATGAAAAAGAAACCTTCAGGCCGTGAGCGAACCGTCCGTACACCACAGAATGTTCAAGCTTTACAAGATGCTGTCACACGAAGTCCACATCGGTCAATCCGTCGTCTCTCAGCATCTTTACAAATGCATAGTTCAAGCGTTCGAAAAATGTTAGTGAAGGACTTGCAATTCCATCCGTACAAGTTGCAGATCGTCCGGGAACTGAAACCGGACGATGCAGTTGTGCGAGCACAATTCTGTAATGTAATGCTTCAGAAGATAAACGATAACGAAGAGTTTGTTCACGAACTGTGGATGTCAGACGAAGCGCATTTCCACCTCAGTGGATTTGTTAACAAGCAAAATTTCAGATACCGGGCACAAGAAAATCCTACGCAGGTACACCAGCGTCTGTTGCACAGCCTTTCTGGCGTTCGAAAAGATCCGAGAAGCAATTGCGGAAATTCCTTCCTCTAATACGTAGCCTTCCTCTAATATCGAGAGTTTCACGGAAAAATTCTTCTTATATTTAATTTCAATTAGACCGTATACTCATCATTACTTGATTAAGTATTTAAACACGAAAAATATTATCCTCTTACCAACAAAACAAACAATTTTTAATCGAAACAACGACAGTTTCTTCCTACAATTTAGTTTACTCAAAGTACTCTTGATTTACTTAAAAATCAAGAAATTTTCACAGATTTAATAAACCTCTAATGAAAATATATCCTATCTTTCTCTGCTCTGTTTCCTTTTAAGAGCCAGGTCAATGCCTACTACACCTCCCGCACCGCAGCTTCATTACTGAACTAGGTGGCGCTGGTGTCGAGATATTTCGAAAAATTGTATTTATGGTTCGATTTGGCTCATATTCATGATATATATTAGTTACGTGAAAAGAAATATTTTTGCAATAAATGGACCCGCTAGGTGGCGCTGGTGTTGATAAATTTACGAAAGGAACAAACCAACAGACTTTCATTCTTCTTCAATGAACTAATATATATATAAGTTCATTATTATATAATGAAATATTATTTTTTATATATATATAAATAAAAGGCAATAATACATCGACAGCTATTATACATCCTTTACACAAAAAAGGCGACAAGACAAATTCAGACAATTATCGTGGAATTTCGTTATTAGATTGTACGTATAAAATTTTATCTAGAATTATTTACAATAGAATTAAGGACCAACTAGAAAGCAAGTTAGGCGATTACCAAGGTGGTTTTCGGCCATGACGCAGTTGTCCAGATCAAATGATTACTTTGAAATTACTTATAGATATTTTTAATAGAAAGCAAAAACAGATGATTATTTCTTTTATTGATTTCAAAAAAGCGTACGATTGCGTACATAGGCCTTCGATGTTAAAAATTCTGAGAAATCTCGGATCGGATCCTAAATTGGTAAATATTTTCGGTTTAACATTGATAAATACAAAATCTAAAGTAAAGTTTCGTGGCGAATTTTACGAACCTTTTTACATAAAATCCGGACTGAGACAAGACGACGGACTTTCGCCTTTATTATTTAATCGTGCACTAGAATTTCTGATGCGCGAACGGTTTAAAATTAATCCAAAAAATATTCACATAGGATACAAAAGAGATAACTTAAATTTAAATCGTCTAGGATTTGCCGACGACTTAGCTTTATTAGCTAATAGTATCGCAGAAGCCAGAATACAAATAACAAGTATAGAAGAACTTGCGAATAAAATTGGACTAAAAATTTCTTACGAAAATACTAAAATGATGGCTATAGATCCTTTAGTTATTAATTCTGTGAATATTAATGGAAACAAAGTAGAACTTGTAGAAAAATTTAAATATCTTGGAGAGATCATTACTTGTAATCGTAACGAAAAACGAAATTGGACTGAAAGACTTAATAAATTATTTAAAGCGCTACAAGTAACCAAAACTACTTACGACAAAAAATCGCTCTCGATTAACACTAAAATTAGACGTTACAAAACTGTGGTTAAACCGGTAATTACTTACGCTAGCGAGACTTTATTTAGATTAAATCAGAAAAATAGGACTGAACCTTTGCTTAAAGTTGAACGCAGGATTCTTAGAACCTGCATAAACAAAAAATATAAACACGAAAATCGGTACAGATTATTGCCTAATAAATTTATCCTTAATTGATACTATGAAAAAGAAGCGATTTCTTTCTGTGCACACTTGTTAAGATTACCGCAGGATAGCATTACTAAGAGAATTATCGATAGATGTTGGTCTTTAAAAAATCCGCCATTATGGATCTAAGAAATTAAAGAAGACATGCAAGAATTAAATTTGACTTACGAAGATTTACTTAATAAATCCAAAAAATTAAAATTTGTTATTAAAGATCCGAATACCGACTTTAAAGTAAGAACTTATAAAAAGGGTTTATTCAGAAGAGGATCGTAAAGCAAGATCATTAAGAATGACTAAATATCGGGAGAAAGTAAAAGTTAAGAACCTAAAGATCAGAAGATCGGCAAAAAGACTTGAATTATTCTGACTAAAGTGGTCCTTTGCGGCCTTAAAAGTTAAAAAAAAGGGCAATAATGTTCGTTTATGTGTCCGCTGTAGACTAAAAAACTACTGGACCGATTTACGCGCGGGGAAAATAGTACCGTGTAATGTTCAGTTTTTTAATGTTTTATCAAACTTGGTCATTTAACCTACATACATAATAAAATTTAGCAATAGCGAAACATTTCCGGGTCTTCTGCTAGTCACGTTATAAAAATCAGTATTGTGTGATAACTTGATAAGTTATGATTAAGTCATAATTTATAATATAAGTCATGATAACTATTATTGTAATACGTAGTGCGATAAGTTTTAAACAGACTGCCATTGAGCGTGAACATACGTGCAAGAATATGTATTATTTTTTAAGTTTTCTAATTGATTCTCATGAAAATACTCATAAATATGAGATTGACATCACAGAAAATTATGTTAACGTTAACAATCCAATATCGAATTCCTAAATTGTAGGGAAAAAATTAAAAATTGTTTATGTTTGAAAATATATTATTTAACATTAAAAAAAAATATATATATATATATATACATATGTATAAATGACCATTGGAGTAACTTCCATTCTAAAATAAAAAATTGAATGATTTAAATCGATCCATTTGGTTGAAGAGTATGGTTTGAACTGAATAAATAATACAAATGTGCGCGCGCATACGCACTCATACGAATCGAATTGAAAACCTCTTTCTTTTATTGAGGTCTGTTAAAAAAAACAAACACAGCTGCAATGAATATCTGTTTATGTAGTTCGGTGTACTCGTTTTACTTTGTACCATTGAAATAGCTATCTATTTTTCACGAAACCTTTTTTAAAAATGTTCCGATGTACATGTATATATAATATTGCTTATAATAAATAACTAAGCGGTATTCCGTTTTGTTTTTTTAATTAAAAAATTAAACCAGTCTGTAATTGCGAATTACAGAGATAGTTTTAATTTTTTCCAAATCACCATTGTTTTCTATCTGAAAATTTTAAATGTACGATCCTTGACGTAATTCCACTTGAAGAAATTACATTACTTTAAGTCCTGTAACCTTAATGGTTACCGCCGATCTAGTTAAGGGTTAGGGTTAAGGCTGCTGTGGTAGGACCCGGGAACGGAATAGTCGTTTCCGATGTCCCTGACCTTAGCGTTTAGAGGCAGAGATAAGATGAGAATATGGAAAACATCTGGAACCGGTGAGCCGACCTGCCATGCCGGACGTACTGGGCGGTATGACAATCTTTGATATCAAATTTTGAAATTTATTGTTAAAACGCGGTATCCGATTAAACATTTTATTAAATGCTAATTTGTATTTTAAAGTTCCACGATAGCGAATGAATTTGTACTATGGTTTCTATTTATTTTACGCAGTTTAGGATTACTTGATTCAGTAAGATGTAACCTTTTATTACCGTATACAATACAAGGTTAGTGTTGTTATACTTTTTACTGTACCGTAACTTTTTGTTACCGAATCTTTTTTTTTTTAGCAGAGTGTACTCAAAAAGAACCCTTTTAAAAATGCGTGCGAAATATAATACAAAACCCTATTCATGTCTTTTTTTTTACTTCCTGTATTGGATAGATATGGTGGTATATGTGTTTTTATATCATTTTATTTTGTACGTGTAGATTTTTTTTTACTGTGCATTAAATAATCTTATGTCACTTCTTGTTGTGTGTGTGTGTGTGTGTGTGTGTGTGTGTGTGTGTGTGTGTGTGTGTGTGTGTGTGTGTGTGTGTGTGTGTGTGTGTGTGTGTTACGTATGTATGTGTGTGCTTTATAAAGATAGAACAATCTTGATGAAGAATTTTGACCCTTAGAGAATTTGCAGGTTATTCAATGAATGCGCTCTTATTCGTTAAAAAGGGAAAGCCAAAGCTGTTGTTTAGGAATTTCTGTGCGGTTTTATCCTTCTACTAAAAGTAAAAAGAAAGAGAGAGGGAGTAAATTTTATGCTTTTGTCTCTCTCTATCCTCATGATTTTTTATATAACTAAACGGTATGCTTCGCGTTGCTCATCTTCGAAAGAATCTTAAGTTTGGAACAATGCCAAAACAACTGAACTTAGTCTAAGTTTTATTTATCTAATGTATTAATATATATTAACGTTTATTTTGCAATAATATTTATTAAATACAAAAAAATACCGATTTGAATAAATATATAAACGTATAAAATATTTTTCATCATGAATTCTCTGGGTTTATAAATAGTCTTCAATTTTCTCATAATTTAATTTTTTTTATTATTACAAAAAAAACCGTTAAATCATTTTAACCGTTGTTAAATAAAAAATCAAACAAAAATTTGAAATTTTAAACTTTGGATTTACGAGTGTTATAATATCTAGTTGTGGACCTCCCCTTTTGATTTGCAATCGACTGGACAAAAAATCCAAAATCCAATTTTTTGGGGGATTTTGGACTTTTTCTTGACTGCAGAATCGAATATAGTTATTTTTCTATTATTGTGCTGACATCCTTTCCTGTTTTTTCCTGTTTAGCCTCCGGGAATTACGGTTCAGGTATTACTTCAGAGAATGAATGAGGATGATATGTATGAGTATAATGAAGTATAATCTTGTACTGTCTCAGATCGACCGTTCCTGAGATACGTAGTTAATTGAAACCCAAGCACCAAAGAAAACCGGTATCCACGATCTAGTATTCAAATCTGTATAAAAGTAACTGCCTTTACTAGGATTTGAACGATGAAACTCTCGACTTCCAAATCAGCTGATTTGCGAAGTCGCGTTCACCACTATACCAACCTGGTGGGTTATTGTGACGAGATCCGCATCATATTACTCTCACTAGTAGTCAATAAATGGGGGAAAAATGGTAGATTTTTGAACAAAATTAGTTCAGCTTAGGGAAGTCCGTGGGGTTGTAGATTAGGGTAAGTATATCTTGTTTATATGCGAGTGGACAAAATTTTCGCTAACTGAACAAAATGGCGCCGTTCAAAGGTAGAGAAAATCGGGTTTATCAATTTTTTTAGACCGAGGTAAACTTACTAGGCGAAAACATTCACAACAAAAGTTCTAGGCATTTGCAGTACCTATAATTTAAGCCCTTAAACGGGTAAAGTTGGGCGTTTTTTTGCAAAGCCAATATTTATTGCAAAAAAAGGTTTTTTATTATTTTTATTGTTTAGAAACAAGTTCTTGGAATTTCGAATTCAACGAGTGGTTACACAAGAAAATTGGTTCGTACGTTCGTTGCTGAGATGTTGTAATTTGTTTATTAAAAGACTCTTCGGGCAACTGTAATTATTTTGGCTTTTAAAAACATTTTCGTGTCCGTTTAAAGTGCAATCTATTCTTCAAGACTCCACTCCACACTCCACAATTGTGAAAAGTTTATGACCAAAAATTAATGTAAAATTTGTTTAAACTTCTTCGAAAAAATTAGCGAAAAATAGAGCACGCTCGCGCGTTAATCGAAGAATGGGACGCGATTCGTGTCAGTCGCCCGCGAATAAAGCTGAAATTTAAAACGGCGGGATAATTTTTTCGCCTAGGAAGTTTACCTTGGCTTACAAAACTGAAAACCTATTTTCACTACCTTTTAATTTTTTAGAAAAAATCCGTATTGACTGGATTACAGTGTCAACTGACAGCCAATATATAAAACTTTCGAACAGGTGAAGTATAATAAACCTGCAGTTTTTTATTTTCGTTGATATCTGAAAACCGAAATTTTTCGCGATCACAATATTTCCTCTACTTCGTACAAGGAAGTAAAAATCTTATAAGAAAAAACTTTAAAAAAATATATTAATCATTAAACTGATTAATATACTCTTCTTTTGTTTTTGGAAACATTCTTTTATCCTAATTTTAGTTTTTTATGTCTATTTTTAATTTTTTTTCTGTTAAAACTTTAATTTCTAGTTTTTTTTTAACTTCTTTATTCCAGTTTTTTTTTACTTCCTTGTACCGGAAGTACTTGTAAAGTAAGTATTGTGATTGCAAATAATTTCGGTTCTCAGATTTCAACGGAATTATCCATTATGATCATCACTGAATCCACTTTAACTAGTTTCAGCGTGACGTCTGTATCTCGCATAACTCAAAAGACGATTAGCCGTAGGATGTAAAAATTTTGGATTTAGGACTGTTGTAACACCTAGTTGTACACCTCTCCTTTTGATTGCAATTGACTGCACATAAAAGCCCAAAATCCAAATTTTTTGGATTTTGAACTTTTTCTTAACTGCAGTAGTAAGCCCTCATTGTGAGCTTTCAACAATATATCATAAGTGGTACTTATTTTCATCGGTTTCAGAGTTATAGCCCAATAAAAGTTTTAATAAAATATTTGGATCTTACAAGGGAAAGGCACGTCGGTTCGAATCAGACTTCATCTTTTTTTTAATTTAAATATATTGATTTATTAATAATTATGAACCTCTCTAAAAAGATTTTTACCATGAATAATAATTCAATAATAACAGTAAAAAAAAAAAAATATTAAAAAAAATATTAGAAGTTATTAATGAAATTTTATGTACTTTTCATTTTAAAAAATGTGTATACGTAATTTAATAGGCGTACAAAGAAGTCATGTGATGTCCACATCAGATTTTTTTTGGTTCTAACTGTTTTAATTTGTATTATTTTTCCCTCTAATGTTTACGTTGCAATCTGTTCAAACGCTGAACAATAAGCAACCCCCTTCCACGGCCCAATGAAATTTTTATTAAAATTTAAAAAAAGATTTTCTTTGCCTCTTTGATGGCAATTAAAATTTATGTCCATTTGATACACGTCCGATCCAAAATAAGAAGCAATTTTTTTCATTACTGTCATAATGTTATATTTTATTTTTAAAGTATTTTTAAGCGATTACTCTTTTTAATTAATTAATTAATTAATTTGTAAAATACAAGGTTAGAAAGTACAGTGAAATGATGTCAACAGTATTCTGCAGAGATGCCAAGACATCTTTAAACAGTCTGGTGTATAAGTGTAAATGTGTAGTCTTGAAAAGACTCAGGCCGGCACTCTTGCGACGTGTGATTACTTGAAAACTGAGCGCCAAAGAACTCCACAGTCTAGCATTCAAATCCATATAAAAGCGCCTTTACTGGGACTAGAAACTTAGAACTCTTTAATTCGAAAACCGGCTTTTGCGATGACTAGTAACTAGATTAGCCTAACCGGTCGCTAGACCTTTCGTTCTATAAGTGGACGATAACGCCCCTTTTTGGGCACTGGAGACCTTCAGGGAGGGGCGGTAGAAGGCCCACGGAAAATTGGGGGCGTTCACGCTGTGTAGGAAGGCGATGGCTGGTTAAAAAAAAAAGTAAAAAAATATGTTTTCCTGATATTTCAAACTAAAATTAAATACCTACTACACTAGTACAAAAAATTAAAGGGACGCCTGTATTTGATGATAAAAAATTTTTGTATTCAAACTAATTTAACTTTGCAATCAAGAGGTTTAGAGAGACGAATAAAAACAATTACAGCTCGAACACTCTACTTTTTGTACAAAAATCATCAGATTAAAAAAAAATATCTGCGAGAAGAAACGTTTCACAAATTTGAAAGTTTGTCTTTATGTTTGATCGAGCGCAAGGGGGAGACGAAATTTTTTCAGTAAACTGCACTAAAATGGTTTAAAAGCTTAAAATTTAGCTTTAATTTCTTCTTTTTTTTATTTCTACGATTTTTCTGAACCGAAGTATTCTATTTTAAGAGAAAAGGCCATTTTTGTGTTTAATGCTGAATATCTCCCGATCTAAGGAACGTATTGATACAAATAAATTTGGAGATTAAAGGGTTTTGATTTAACTTTAATGATAAATTGTGAGGTCTTTAATGTAGCGTTGCGGTTTTTGGCTTTTTTTCATTTTGTGCCAAGGTATTGAAATCTATAAAGATTGAGACTGTAACATATATCACCCGCTCTCAGCGCTCAGATTAATATGCTCATTTAAGATATAAGTTTCAACTCAGAAATAGGATATGCCACGTTTAAAAATATTTAATAAAATTGCTGTTTTTAAGAACGTATCTTAAAAACAGCTATTGCAATTATTATTTTTAATATATGGTAAGTTTAAAAATTTTGGGGCGCTAGAAAGTTATGATTGTGATTGTGGGCGGTGGGAAAAAAGGTTTGAGAATCAATACACTAGATCGACTCGGCGGGTTAGTTTATTTATTTATTTTTTATTAAGGATGACTTCTTATAAAAAATAATTTACTAAATTGTCCCCGCAGAGTAAGGGAGCCAAAAAAATGAAAATTTTGTTTTTGTAATTTGGAATAATTTCCCGAAAATTTAAAAAAATTCGTGGAAATTTTTTTTATGCGAATTTAAATTTTCGTTATTTAAATAAAATCTTTAATGATTAAATCGTAAAAAAACTTTGCGGAGATGCCGGAAATGTTTAAAGCGATAAATAAATTAATATACGCGTTTATTGTTACTAAGGAATACTGTAAATATAGTGTAGAATTTAACAATCGTTTATTTTTAGTAAATACTTAAAAAGAGTTTGTCATACGGCCGAGAGCGTATCGTTCGTAGAGACCTTTATTGTTACGATTCCTTTTATGCTTTTTAAATTAGATGATAATCGGTAAGATGTGTTCTCTTCTCGGAGTGCAGTGGGTGTGTGTGGTGGGGGTATCCAATGCACGGTGCACGTTCGCGTGTGTTTTTGTATCGTGCAGTTTTGTGACCGATCCACATTCCAGCGACGGACTGGGTAGCGCGGGGGTACTCGACGGGACAAGAGGGAATTCCTTTCGGTTAGGGGGAAATTCTTCCCGCAGGAGGGCAGATCTGACCGTCTTCACTTTATGTCGTCGTGTGTTCGTATCTGTGCGTGTTGTCGGAACGGGTGGGCGAATCGGGTACGCCTATTTAGTGAGTGAACGGTCGTATGCTGTTGCCGTCGGTGGTGGGGAGGTTTATTCATTGAAAAATGTGGACGGGCACTGGAATGCAGGCAGGTAGACAATGAATTCCCTTTTCCGATAACCTCTTAGTCCGTGTTTTTATACTTTTATATATACTATGTATACATTTTTATATCGTAACGGAAACGCGCTACTTTTACAGATTCAAGATTCATTCAAAAAATATCTCATCTGTTGTTAAACAGGTAAAAAAAAAAAAGGAATACGAAAAGTGTTTTGAAAAATATGCCGACAATACCTGTAGACCTGTACTTTAATGCAACTATATAACTCTTTGCTACCATTTACCATCCTCAATATCTCTTTATAATACACAGTTGGTAAATATGTTAAATATATATATATATATATTTTACTTTGCTAAAACGAAGAAAATTGGCTCGTTACTTAAATATTTTAAAATATACTGGCTACGAAAGGATACATCTTGTCTTCGCATCACTGTAATTACGACCGAAAACAATTTTTAAGAGATGACCTTTGTCTCCACTAGTTTTATAACAAAAATGCTTTTTCGGTAATTAGTCTATTAGGATACTCATATTCGTACGCTGTTATTTCATATATTGCTTTCTCTATAATTTTTTTAACAGCACCTTTAGTTAAATCATATGTGATTATGATTACAGAATTTTGATTTTGATTTTTTTTTTAAACTTGAAGAAAAGGCTACCTTTTACTTTCTTGTAAGATATAAAAAAAGTATTGTGATCGCGAAAAATTTCGGTTTTCAGATTTCAACGGAAATATCCATTATGACCATCCCTGAATCCATTTTGATTAGTTTCGGCGTGACTCTGTACGTATGTACGTATCTCGCATAACTCAAAAACAATTAGCCGTAGGATGTTGAAATTTTGGATTTAGGTCTGTTGTAACATCTAGTTATGCAGTTCACTTTTTGATTACAATTGACTGGACCAAAAGTGTCCAAAAAAAAAAACAAAAGATTTGTATTTTGAACTTTTTCTTAACTGCAGTAATAAGTGCTCATTGAGAGCTTTTCAACAATATATCATCATAAGTGTTACTTATTAACATCGGTTCCAGACTTAAAGCCAAATGAAATTTTAATTAATGAAATATTTGGATCTTACAGGGGTTACGCACATCGGTTCGTAACTGATTCCATCTCCTTTTTTTAATTTTTTTAAATATATTGATTTATTAATTACCGTTGAGTTGCCATTGTACCGCTATAATTCTAGAATGCTAAGTCGTACAAGAAAATTGTTTGAATAAAAATTATGTGTTTTTTGACATTAACAACTTTTCCAAATGCAATACAGACGAAAAAATTTTTTTTTCCGGTGAAAAAACCGAAAAACACGTTTTTTCGTTTTTTACAACTTCAGCGCCACCTAGTATTTCAATTTCAAATTATACGGCATAACTTCAAAGACATTAATTGTAGAGAAGAATGTCCTCTACATTTTTTGTTTGAAAAACTTTTCTCTAAAATTCACAGATTCAGAGAAAAACACATTTCAAAAACTTTTTGAGTTTTTCAAAAATATGGGAGGGGATGTTAAAAATCTGGAGTTAACCTTCCCTCATCACCCCTAACGCATGGACAAAAGATCAATCGGTAGGTAAGGATTTTAAAATACAGCCTATTTTGATGACAAATTGCCTGTACAAGATGTTTTGTTGATTTGCTAAATCAAGTTTTTTCATCTCTTTTTATATGATATAATATTAACATCAATTATAACAAAATTGAACAATTATTTAGTATTAACAAACAAAAAAAAAAAAGTTCACGCGTAAAAGTTTAATTAAAAATATTAATATTAAAATAATTAATCGTAAAGCTATTTATTGTAGACGTTTAAGAAACTTAACACAGTTTAAACCGGCAAGAACCAGTTTGGTAAAACGTCTTCATAACATATATCGTTGTCTTTTAATTAGAGTTTCGTGTACAGACAAGAATACGAAACACGCGCACATATATATAGCTTCATAAAACGATGACATTAACGTGAGAATTGTTTCTAATAAAAATGTTTTTTTTCTACATAAACTGTTTGTTGTCGCGCTGTATTTTTGCTGAACAGTTTCTTGCTTTCATGGTACATAAATTCTATTTTATTTTTCATTATTTTTCTTGTTAATTTATCCAGTTTCATTTAATTATTATTATTTTTTATTATTAAAAAAAAAAAATAAAATTAAAGAAATGTCTTTTTGTTGACTAATTTTTAATCGAACTTAATTTTAGGACTATTTCAAATGTATGTCAGTTAAAATTATTAAAAATATTCCCTATTAATGGCCTAATAATATGTAAGTGTTTTTTTTATAAGTATGGTAAATAAAAAGGTGGAGCAGAGGAACGCGTGTTTTTCAGTACTGAATAACTTCGGTTGTTTTAATTATAGAAAAAAAACGTTTTATATTAAATTCTATTTTTATTGCACTTTTGAAATCAATATACCTTAATTAGATTCGGAAAGTAATGTCAGCAAGATGACGTCTTCTTGTCGGACGCAAATTCGGAGTCTGTCCTCAAATCTCTGCACGGCTTTCTTCAACATTTCATTCGACACAGCTTCAATTTCTTGACGAATGGAAATTTTCAGGTCTTCGATTGTGTTTGGCTTGTTCACGTACACTCTTGATTTCAGGTAACCCAGAAAAAGAAGTCGCAAATCGGTAGATCGAAAGGGCGTGGAAACCAAGAAACATCGCCGAATCGTGAAATGACAAGTCTAGGAAACATTTGTCGAACCGCTTCAATCTATGTGAGCTATGACACCTCCCTGCTGGGACCACATTTCTCTCATCTTCACCCGATGTCTTTCCAGTTCTGCACGCAGAAAGTTGTTTAACATGTCGATGTAGCGCGAGATGTCTGTAACTGCGCGGTTCCCCCCTCTTCAAAAAAGTAAGGACCAGCAGTCCCTACTTTTTATTTTTTTTTTTAACCTCCGGTACCACCGTTAGGTATTGCTTCAGAGGATGAGATGAATGAAAAGTAGCGTGTGAAAATGCCACGCCTGACCGGGATTCGAGCCGGGAACCTCCTGATAAAAGGCTGAGACGCTACCACTCACGCTATTGAGGTCGGCAACAATCCCTACCTTGGTGACATCGCACCACAATGTTACTTTTGAATTTTGGAAAGGTTTTTGGTGTAATTCACTGGGTTTCTCCGACGCCTAGTACCGATAGTTCTGTACTTTAAATAGCCATCCAGATGGAAATGGGCTTCATCACTCATCATTATTAGGTCGTTTGCGTCTTCCGTAAAAATGGCGTTCATTATTCCACAAAATTCTTTGCGTTGCACAAAATCCCTTTCAGTTAGCAACTGCTGGACAGTCGTTATTTTGTACGGGTGAAATTTGAGATCACCGTGTAAAATGCGATGACGCGAACTAGGTGACATATCCAGCGCTATAGCTTATCGCCTAGCGAATCGTTTCGGACGATCAAGAACTGCCCTTTTCTCTCTGTCTACGTTTTTGTGGAGTTTGGACTGAACGGTGAAGGCCAGGTGGTTTTTTCTTTATTATTGATCCACTATTTCTAAACGCCTCAACCCATCAAAGTACGGTGATTCGATATGGAACTGCACCTCGACATTAAAATTTCGACGGAAAAGACGTTGAACCGTCATCACAGAATAATTGTTTCTAAAAAAAAAAATGCTCGACAACAAACATACGATGTTGTACGCTCCATAACGACTGAAACTCCGTAGTCAGCTGTCTGCCAGAGATCGCCGAAGGTCAGTACTTCCACTCACCGCTGCGTACTAGCGGTTTAAAAAACATGCGTTTTTCTCTGCTCCACCGTTAGAAATTGATCGGGTTGAATTATTTATTTTTCAACATAACCTCCTTTTGCCTTGACACAGTTAAACCGACGATGTTGGATATCCATCGACGAACATCATTTCATTTTTAAAGAAAAATTCCTCCAAATCTTCAACAATAGCCGTTTTAAAGCATACACTGTAATCATAAAAAATACTTCCTTAGAGTCATTTCTTTAGATTAAATTACAATTTTAGGCAACCAAATCTGACTAGTAGATCGGAACTGTAATTTAAAATTCATTTTGGGGAATTTGGACGTTAAAAAGATGATTGAATGTGTATTGGCACAAATTCTTGATAAAAAAGCACTTTTCTTAAAAAAGTTGTCGTTTGATATTCTTGATTTTCACCGCTAGGATGTTGCAATAAGCTAATTTAATAATCGCTGTATCCTTATCCCAAAGAAAAAAGAACATTGGAAATATTTTCTGGACCTTTTCAAGGCCATGGTTAAGGTTTTCTGTAAAATAAAAAAACTGAAAAAATGAATCAAATAGAATAGCTGGAAGCAGGATAATAATCTAATTCTACACTTTATCACTTTCATGAATACGGTATACGTATTCGGTTTAATCGAACAAATAATAAAATGTCAATACAGATAATATTTTTTATTATTATTTGATAATAACTTAATAAAATAACCGCTTAAAAACACTATAGTCCAACGGTGTTTAATTTAAATTTCTATTTACACAAAAGAAAATACGTAATTAGTTTTTACTAATTACTTTTCCTTTCGTCCTTCCAGCGTGTATTTGACGATCAAAGAGCCCTTGATTTCCCCGCCATCTTCTGATCGCTACTGAAAAAACAACTAAACCGCTATCATATTCCTTCCACTGACTAAATCAGAAAATGGAAAGAATAAGGAACATTCACAGGCGGAGTAAAAAAAAAAACACTACCTTCCACCAGCACAACAGGGTCGGCACTACGGGAGCGACAGTTCTCTCTCTCCCTCGCAGCCTAGCTTGCAGTTTCCTATGTGCGCATGCGCACAACGGCAAAACACCACGCCGCTGGAACTGTGAAGCACACCGTTTCATACAAAGATGTTTGTATCTTTTTCCATAAACTGAGAGATGGTTACTGACATCAAGCTTTAGGATTATACAGGTGATTCAAAGAAACCGGAAATTTTGAAAGTTGTGTTGGTAGCCGTGGGCGATTGGTAGCACTTGATAAGTTGCGCCAGCCTCTTTAACCTAACCTGCCATTTAGTTGTCATGGATCCTTGGAGTAGTGCGCAACGTGCATTTGCTATCAAAGCGTTTTACAAAAACAATGACAGTGTGGAGGGAGCGCGTAGAGAATTTCGCTGTCATTTTAATCTGGGACGGCACGGCCGTGTTCCATCAGCACATGCGATTAAAACACGGATATCTAATTTTGAGGAAACCGGTTCGGCAATGAAAAATAAACCTCCAGGCCGTGAGCGAACCGTCCGTACACCACAGAATGTTCAAGCTTTACAAGATGCTGTCACACGAAGTCCACATCGGTCAATCCCTCGTCTCTCAGCATCTTTACAATCGCATAGTTCAAGCGTTCGAAGAATGTTAGTGAAGGACTTGCAATACCATCCGAACAAGTTGCAGATCGTCAAGGAACTGAAACCGAACGATGCAGTTGTGCGAGCACAATTCTGTAATGTAATGCTTCAGAAGATAAACGATAACGAAGAGTTTGTTCACGAACTGTGGATGTCAGACGAAGCGCATTTCCACCTCAGTGGATTTGTTAACAAGCAAATTTTCCAAGACGAAGCAACGTCACATACTGCACGAATATCGATGGCAGCTGTACGCCGATTGTTTGGACAACGTGTCAGTTCACGAAACGGTGACATTAGATGGCCTCCCAGATCGCCTGATCTCTCAGCTTGCGATTACTTTTTGTGGGGTCACCTTAAAAGCAAAGTGTTCCACAGTAGACCTGCTACAACGGAAGAACTGAAGGCAAAGATCCGAGAAGCGATTGCGGAAATTCCAGTTGAGATTTTACGTCAAACCGTGAACAATTTAACGAAGAGACTTCGTGAGTGTTTACGTAAAAGAGGAGGTCACCTGGAAGATGTCATCATTAAAAAATAAACTAAAATATATGTATCCTAAAATTTGTACAATTACATGAAATAAAATTCATTTTCTAAAAAAAAATTTTTATTAACGTTATTTAATTTTTAAAATTTCCCGTTTCTTTGAATGATCCTGTATATTGTACAAGTATAAAGAAAGAATTAAAGAAAAAAGGACTCGTATTAAATGATATCGATAATATCAAGTGGAGGGGGTGCTACAGTTCCACAGTGCCTATTCGCGAGCCGCCACTGCTTCTAAGTCACGGGAGTAGTTAGTGTTAAATAAAGAGTTGTATGTTCATTTTGAAAATCAGTAAAATTCAAGAAATTACTTTTAATTATTTTATAATTAAAAGTAATTTCTAACACGATGGGAACAAAATGATGTTTGAAAACAAAAAGAAATACTAAAATGATTAAAATAGTGCCAAAGTTACATTGTTGTATAAGGTTTGTAACTGCTCGTGTAAAACAGTTAATCATTATTTTCTTGTAGGAAACTATGTATTACTATGCGTTGTCCCCCTTTGGCGCGAAATATTTATTCATTTTCTTGTATTTAAATTATTCCGTAACCGTTGTTTTTAATTACCAATTATATCGTTTTATCGGTAAATGAAAAACCAGTGGCTTTTATTACCGTCTTTTTTTATGATTTAAAAAACTAATAATTTTTACTGTTTTTATAACAACAAAAAGTAAAAAAGAGGTATTATAAATAGTAAATGAACATTTTAATTTAAAGTGGGATACAAAATTATTGAGAAAAAAACTGAAGCTTTAAGTTTAAATCTGATTAGATGTTAAAATTCACGTAATAAAAATATTGCAACCTACAGAAATCGATTTCTTCTTGAGGTCAGGTAAAATATATTATATTAGGAATACACTATTCCTAACGTTACAGGGTAATAAATAAATTTTGAGTTGAAGTGGTCTCCGGTCGATCACAACTGTAAACTGCGTATAAATTTCTTTGATCACAAATTATAATCTGATAGCTTTTGAATAGAAAATCTATTTTAATAACAATTTGCATCTTTTAATCGTACAATTGCCGTCACCGTTGTAATTTTCTCACTTTCAATTTAGCGGTACATTATTATTATTATTATTATTATGAAATTACTATCGCATATTTCGCTACAAAGTTATCAACGTTGTATAAATGAACATAATTAGAGTAATAATGAATTCGTTATCTAATTTATAACAAAATGTTGTTTAAACCTATCGAGCTTCTTATCATAATGTAAAACCGTACTTTCTCATATCCCTTGTATTTTAGTTATTCAGAATATTTTCATTACAAAGCGATTTATTATTGATCTTTCTTTAAGGCTATTAAGTAATAATAATTTTTTTAATTTTAATAGTAGAGAATGCTTCTTGTTACACAATTAAATGATAGTAAATGCTTTTATAATTTGCTGATTGTTCATCTCGCAATCTAGTACTTGTACTAAAAAAAAAATTCTGTAAATTTTAACTGTAATATAAGTTGTCACGTATCATCAGATGGGATTATCATTTTGAATAATAAAAAGTATCCCGTACAAAGTTTATTAAAAGAAACATGGAATTATTACTTCTTTACTGAGCGGAGTATACTTTTCTTAACTAAGTACATCCTTTTTCCTTCTTTTTTTCCTGTTTAGCCTCCGGCAGTTACCGTCAGGTATTACTTCAGAGGATAAATGAAGATGATATGTATAAGTGTAAATGAAGTATAGTCTAGCACAGTCTCAGGTCGACCGTTTCTGAGATATGTGGTTAATTGAAACCCAACCGTCAAAGAACACCGGTATCCACGATCTGGTATTCAAATCCGTATAAAAGAACTTCCTTTACTATAACTTGAACGCTGGAACTTTTGACTTCGAAATCAGCTGATTTGCGAAGACGCGTTCACCACTAGACCAACCCGGTGGGTTACTTAACAGACTACTAAGCCTATCAAAATATAACTATAAAAGTGATGCCTAAGTGTTGGTTGTTCACTAAAGATTATTAGTTTTGTAATATTCATCAATGCTCTCAGAGAAAGCAACTGTTTATTAGTACAGCTTATATCTCAAATTCTTTACTCGTATTAGAGCCGTATGAAATATTATAACAAAAAATCCTTTCTTAATGTGCATTTACACCGTAAGAGGAACGTCTACGCGCGTGATGTTTTTGTGTAATTTTCATATATATATATCCAAAAACCGATTTCTATGTTTTTCGAAATTCGACCTTGAAATAGATGAAGAAAGGTAAACAAATTTGAACAATAATTGCAAATTTTCTCCATTTCCGACTATACTAAACGAGATATTCACTCGATTCGAGCTTGCAAATGCTCTTCAGATAAATATCTAAAAATCGTTTTATGTTTTGTTGAATTTCGATTTTTAGAAGAGGTGCGAACTTGTACAGCGCAGCGGTTTAACCCCGACACAGACATTGTTACTGTATGTGCTTTACGACTGACTTCTCCGGTTACGCGACTAAAAAATGTAAAAGTAATTAAAAAAAGAAATGAAAAACGAAGTACGTATGGTCACCACCCAGTGGTGTTTTTCGGGTAACTGTAACAACCGGGCAAAATGCATTTTTGCCCGTACGAAGTACGGGTAACCATTTATAGCTAATATTTTTAAGATTGAGGCTGACTGTTCTGAAACTTACGTTCTTGGATTATTCTTCGCTATTGCTAGATTTAAATTTATTATATATATATATATAAATTTTAAATGAACACTATTGAACGTTTCATAAAGCATTAACAAAATGAACATTTCGGAACTTCACAAAGTTTAACGATTCCCTTTTCCTTTTCCCATTTTCATTTTTACTATATTACCTTTCCATTTCCCTTTCTCGTTCCCTTATTTTCCCTTTCCCTTCCACCCTTTCTTTTTTTTCTCCATTTCCCCTTCTTCACTCTTCCTTTTTCGACTTTTCCCTTCTCCGAGTTTTCCCTTCTCCCTTTTTCTCCGCGTGTAAATCGGTCCAGTAGTTTTTTAGTATATAGCGGACACACATATCGAAAACATTTAAATGGAATCGCAAAATATTTAGTATAGCGTGTATTGCTTTTACGTCCAACAGATAGCGCTTTTCTTTAAAAAAAAGCATATTTTTACCTGTCCCAGGTGTGACATTTTAGGTATATAAAAACGCGCGTATTAGAATGCAACGTTGTGTCAAAATTTAAAAGCAACGGTGAAGAACATTCGGAGATTTAAGATTTTAAACAAACGAACATTTACATTTTTATTTATATAGTTCATTAATATTGTCACAAGCATGAGTTTAATGAACATAGCAGCGGGGTCCATATGCCAGAGCCTTCTGACTAGACGGGAAGGCCGAGCCGTGACAGGGAAAATATCCCCCTGACCGCGACGGGAAACGCAATCAACCGTACAGTGCGTACGAAGCCGCGACAGAGGTGCTGTTCTATGTATATTTAATTAAAAATTAAGAAAGTGGCAGTGAAATAGGTTATTTTATAATATAAGCATTTTAAAGAGGTAATATTAATAAATACAATTTTTCATGACATCTAAAAATAAATGTTTATTTGAAATTAAGATTTATTAAACGAACTTGCAATTGTTAGTTTTTTAATTTGACGCCGACCTTCTGAGAGTTTAATTTCAAAGATTAATTAAGAAAATTATTATTTCGCGTAAATTTTTAAAAGGTCAATTTCTTTTTAGTATTTTACGAAACTAAAGTTTAATAATTCGAAAGATTCTGTTTAAAGCAGAATACAGAATATTTAGAAGGCAATGGAATGTCTTTCATCTGTTTTAATGGGTATTTTTACAGGATTTATATATAGACAAGTATTCAAAGCGAGTCACCTCTGAATCAGATGAGATCACTTGCCTTTAGACATGTTTAAACATGTTTCCGAATACTTGCCGTTTGTTATAATGTACTGTTTTTAAAAGCGATCAGGTTATAACACGTTTGTTCTCTATTAAATTTTACCTGTTTCTATTGGTTATTGTTTTTTTCTTTTGATATATTCCGTTGTTATTCTTCTTCGCTCTTTGTTGTTTATTTTTATTCGTTTCTATTTGTGTGTGTGTGTGTGTGTATTGTTAGAAAATATGTTGTAAAGCTATGACGGTACAAGGAAATATGCAATGATTCATTTTTACCTGTGTTAAACTCATTCCTTTTTGTATTGTACCCTATCCCCTAAACCAAGACATACATTATATTTTTTCATCCATCCGACATTCATTTGTTTTTCTTTTATTGCCGTTCTTAAATCTTTAAAAATTCATTTTTTACCTGTTTTTTTTTTTCATCAGTAGGTGTCGGTCGGGTTAAGAAGAATGAAACCTGTGTATTTGGAAGAGTTTTGACCTATCAAAATACTTCCTTTTTTCTTCTTCTTTTTTTTGAAAGGGCTTTTAAGGTGTTCGTCGCGTTTGTTTATTAAACATGACATTTGATATGATTTATTGTTACGAAATATGATATGTTGTTTATATCAAAAGACACAGTGAATGAGAGAGATGGTTGTGACCCGTTTCTTTGACTCTTTCCTTCTCTTCAATCACATACTTGCTCGCTCTTTCTTTTATTCTTTGTGCATGCGTGCACACACTTGAATGCGGTTCAGTTTTATTTATTGTAAGTTACGCTTCATTATTAGTCAAACGGCCTTGTAAAGTCTACTGTTCATTTAAAAATATTATTATAAAATTTGTCATTTTTCTATTTTTTGTTAAATAATTTTGAAATTTTGTCTTTATAATATAGCCAAAAAAATGAAAAGGTACTTGTTTGTTATCGTACCGCCACTTTTATTGACTTTTTTGGTCCATCTTCTTTGTCAAAAAAGAAATAAAAATATGTCTGGTAGCAAGCGAGCGTAGGTTGTGTTCGTTTAGATCAGAGGTTCCCAAACTTATTTTTCTCATAGACCACTTTCAAAATTTTGCTGGTTCCGGTGGACCCCCTGCAGCTATATTTCTACCATATTTCCAGTCGACGGAAAATGTGAAGATTAGATCTAACTATGAAAATTTGCGTTACGGCTGAGTTCCACGAACTAACAGCTTCCGAAAAAAAAGTGAGAATTGATTGGTTAATTTTTGATCGACTGTGCTGTGAGTGGATGTCAAAAGAGTAAAGTTGGCCGATCAAAAAAAATGCTTCCATCCAACTTTACATTTTTGTCATCTACTCACAGCACAAGAAAGCAATCAATTCTCACTTATTTTATTTAGAAAACTTCCCATTCAGAGTGGTAAAAAGCAAAAGAAAAACAGTATATTTTTTGTGTTTCATTTATTCAAATATGTAATCATTACGCTATTAATTATTATTGTTATCATATTGCAATGTAATATAATAAAATTATCGTAATATAATTAAAATTAAACATTAATAACGTAATGTAACTTCTACAATGACAATTACAAAATAGTTACAGTTTTAATGGGAGGGATGTTCTTGATGGATTGACAGCAAATTATCAATATTTGGCTTCAGTTTTGTTAGGAATAATCGCAAATCTCCCCGTTCTGTGATATTGAATCTGCTCCGTTTTTTGATAAAAGGTTTGTAACGACACTAAAACTTTTTTCGACAAGATATGACGAGGGAAACTGTATCAAAAGCTTTCTCGCAATTCCCCACAGTCAAGGATATTTTTTCTGGTATTTCTGCCTGCAGCCAAAATGTTTGATACCCTCTTTTAAATTTCACCTTCAGCTTCTCATTAGTTCTAAGCTCGAGTAGCTCCTCTTGTAATATCACATTCTGCACTTCCGTTTCATCAAATGGATTTATGATCCATGGTGGTATTTCCATCGTCAGAATATCTTCAAATCTGATTTTGAAGTCATCATGCAGGGCAATTAAATTTTGAACATATGTCTGAATATCCTCATCAAGGCATTCTACCGGAAACAAATGAGTAACGTTTATCCTTGGCAATCGTATTTATATTAGTGAAGAATCAAACAAGTTCATGCAAGATTGCTAGCACACACACCACAAGTCGTATTTCGTCCCTTTGCACGTCTGAACAAGCGTTGCGTACGGCGGCAGCGGCGGCGCTTTGCAAGTCTCGACACGTTCGTTGTACTGAATATGGAATATGGAAGTTTTTACAAGTAACAGTCGCTGAGCTTCTCTAAACATTGTTTGCCTAGATTGATACGCAAAGTCAAGCCAACATTTTAGTTCTTCACTATCGAAACCAGATGAATTTTCGTGGACCCCCGCTTACGAATTGTGAACCCCCATTTTTTTGTCACGCCAACGTAGACCCCCTTCGAGTCTCCCGTGGACCCCTGGGGGTCCACCTGGACCACTTTGGGAATCAATGGTTTAGATTATGTTGACCCAACCATCGGGTTGGTCTATTGGTGAACTCGTCATCGCAAATCAGCTGATTTCGAAGTCGAGTTCTAAGGTTCAAATCCTAGTAAAGGCAGTTACTTTTATACGGATTTGATTACTAGATCGTGGATACCGGTGTTCTTTGGTGGTTGGGTTTCAATTAACTACACGTCTCAGGAACGGTCCACCTGATACTGTACAAGACTACACATCATATACATTCATACATATTATCCTCTGAAATAATACCTTACGGTGGATCCGAAGGCTAAACAGGAAAAAAAGGTGACTTAATGCGCACAGAGACCAGTTATCGACTTGATATTAACGGGTCGACACTTCTTGACCGTGTTAATTGGAAAAGCCGGGCCTAATAGGTGATTGTAGAAAGTTTTATTGCATATTTGGCGAAAGAAAGAATCGCAGAAGGGATGTGATATTCTCTTGGAGTTGCCTTTTTTGTGTTAACGTTTGGTTTTATTGTTATTTTGTTGCTGTTTTTGCTTCTGTTTCGTTATAGATTTTTGTTTTTCGTTGGTTATGTTATGTTACATTATTTATTATTATGTTTTGTTAAGTGTTTTTTTGTTGCGTTTTACGAATTCGTTGTGTGTCGAACTTTTTACCTTTCGGTTAGGTAGAGTTCAGTCCCTTCGTTCTTAGAAAGTTATTCAATCTTGTTTAAGACTTGCGTAGATGTGTTTGGAGTTTATTATGCAGTTGTTACCACAAGCGACATTCCCATCGGTGGCATCCGGCTGAGGCTTGACTGAAAGATGTCATTGCTGAGGTACTGAAGATGATTTCCAGTAAAGCCCATAAGGGCAAGGTAAGGAGGGGTTGGCGTGGTGAATAAAACCGTCACATGGAAATGTCTTCCCCTATGGGGTCAGAACGTTTACCCGTAAGAAACACGGGTAAAATGTATTTTGCCCATTTTTAGTGTTTCCCGACAAACACCTCTAGGTGATGACCGTACTTCGTTTCTCATTTCTTTTTAATTTTATGTTTACAGTCAAGTAGCCGGAGGCAGGTGCAGACAGACAGTAACAGTGGTAGTGGCTATGTTGGTTGAGCCGCCGCGCCGTATACTGTCGCACCTCTTAAAAAATCTAAATTCAAAAAATCCAAAAATACTCGTAGTTTTTAAATGTTTATCTGCAGAGTATTTGTCGGCGCAAATTTATAATACTGAAATTTGTTATAGTGAATATTAACTATAGTCGGAAAAAGAAAAATTTGCAATTATTTTTCGAACGTTTTACCTTTCTTCATCTCTTTCAAGGTGACTTTCAAAAAATCTAGAAATCGGTTATTAGATATTCACTTTTAGATTACATACACAAAAAATCCAGTTCATATCTTAATTTTTTACCGAGAAATTAGAAAAAAAATTAAATCTTATTGTTACTCAAATTTTAACCCTTTAAAATTCTCGGAATTTCAAAAAATCCTTTCGTATTGTGCCCTTACACCATAAGAAGAACTTTTATACAAATTCTTACAATTTATCTTTAGCATTTTTTGTTGGGCGTTGATTATGAATCACTCACGACATGTTGTTTTACATACGGGGTGAGCAACATAAAATCGAACTCGACTGATATGATCAGTGATGTTCATCGATGTCTAGGTTAGTCGTTTTGAACATCTTTTGTAACAATAAGGTAAATAAATGCAACATTTAAATTATTTTTTATGTTTTTTTTTTACTTAATTTATCGGTATCATTCATAAAATTTCATTCCAACATAACCTACCGATTCTGCAGCGGATACGTTATGGGTGGTTCGTTTTCACTCTGTATAGATGTATTCATGGTTTACTACTTCCAACTTGTACAGTCACGGACTCGATCAGACATTGTTATCTTTTAACAATAATACATATATGTATTTTCAAATTTTATCTACTTATTTCAATATTATATTATTATTATTATTATTAAACTAATTATTTATTATCTAATTAGTAACATATATAGGGTTCAGTGAAAAATGTCATTGTTATTAAAAAAAAAAAATAATACAACAATAATATGCGGAAGAAATATTAAAATTAATGATGCTTAAAAGTCTCATATAAATTATTATGCAGCTATGAAACAAGTTATTAAAGTTGTGAGAAATTAACTGTTTGATAGACAAAAAGTTAGTTAATCTGTTAGAAGAATTCTCGAAAAAATGAGTGAAGATGATAATTTATAAAGGTTGCATGATCGCCATCGAAAAAATAACTGATGAATTATTCTTTTTGTTACATTATTTTGAATTTTTTAGTTTTTTAATTTAAAAAAATAATATTTTATTACGATAAGTCTGGATTATGTTTTTAATTATGCCTTTTTTATAGTTTGACATGCTACAAATGAAATACGATTTCGACCTTATTAATAACACTATGTTTTGTCTAAAAAAAATTATTGTTGTCTATTCCTTATTCAGTTTTTATTGATTTATTATATTTTTTATACGATTATATCATAAATATCCCGGAAATTTAAAATCTCAATACCGTAAATGAAAAAGTACTCTTTCTATAAATAAAAAAACCGTAATTGAACGTAAAACAATGTTACTACTGCTGTTTATACATACACGTTTGTTTAGGTCTGTGTCCTATACTAATGTATTGACAAAGACTATAGTAATCGGCGGGTAGCTCGGCAGTTACATGAAAGAAAAAGAGCCACGGTAGGGTGGGACATTCAATATCGCTCTGGTAACATAGAATTCAAAACGTATTGTAAATAAGTTAACGAAGGTAAAATACAGCGAAAGGGCCGATTATTCGGATTAACATCTACAAGGGCGAATTCGGACGATTGGAAAATTATAAAAGTTTATCGTAGATACTGGATATATCATTATAATATTTAATGAGTATCACACTTGATAAAAAGACGAGAATTTATATAAAAATTAATGTAAATTTAATAGAATTAAAAGGTTTTCAGAACATATAAACAATGCAATAAAAAAATATCCATTTCGGCACGCCGGAAGGCGGAGGTAAATATCACAGGTGCTAAATAGGGGATAAAAATATTTCCACCTTAAATTTAAGAAAATATTCAAATTTACTCAATACAACGATGGTTCCATGTGAAAAAAATTTCACAAGTTTACGATACGACAAGCCCCGTCTTATACAGGGTGTCCCGTATAAAACGCAACCCAACCTTATATTGGTAGGTATAGAAATAATAAAAAGGCATGTGTAAATGTAAATGTAATTTTTGTTATTACCATCCATTACCTTTCATTTAGAGTAAATGTTGGAAGTGGCCGCCATCTTCTTGAATACAACCTTCAATTCTTTTTACAGCGTTTCTTGCAACTATTTTCAAATTTTGTGGCTGGATATTTAATACAGCTTGTTCAATATTGACTTTCAATCGTTCAAGTGTTCGTGGTTTGTTGCGGTAGGCTTTTTCTTTGAGGTGACCCCGTAGAAAAAAATCCGCCGCAGTCAAATCTAGAAATCTTGGTGGCCACAAGCCTCGACCGATAACACGATTACCGAAGAATTCCTCGACGAAATCAGAAGTTGAACCTGCGTAGTGCGATGTCGCACCGTCATGTTGTAGCCGGCAGTGTCTGTCTTCCTCTTCCAAGAGTGCGATGAAAAATAAAAAATTAATTATTAAGTGTGCGCGAAATAAAATATCCTGATATCGTTCTGCATTAATGGTGTACTCGAAAAAAATAGGACCGATTATTTTCTTCCGCGATATCGCGCACCACACGCCCGACTTCTGCGGGTGTAATTGTTTTTCGTGATAAACGCGGGGATTTTCAGCACTCCAAATTCTACTGTTTTGGCTGTTTACGTAGCCATCCGAATGAAACCGTGCTTCATCTGTGAAAAATAACGAATCCATAACGTTAATTCCCTCACGCAGAAATCGACGGAACCGTTGCCAATATTGTAGCCGTTTTTCTTTGTAAGGCTCAAGAAGTCGATGAACCGTTTGGTCATATCAAAAATTGTTAATACTGTGTTTATTAAGGGAGATATGATTTTTTTTTGTCTACGAAACCTCATTTTTTCAACCCCTGGGCCAATGGTTGGTGATATCAAAAAACTTTACTTATATTCGTTTTAGGCCCTTATCCAAAAAATAGTAAGAACTTTAAACCAATTATATATTTTACTTAATAAGAAAATTATAGCGATTTTTTTTTCTCGAAAAAGTCCCCCTCCATTTCCACAGTAATGGTCCGATTTCTCCCATTAACGAACTCGATTGAGATTTTGGGTCGTTATATTTTATGTGTATCAATTTGAAAGTGATTGGCGCAAAATTACGCCAGTTATCATGTCCACAAGAAAGTGAAATATATATATATATATATATATATATATATATATAAACGTTTGAACTGACTATGGTTTTGGTGTCTGGGGAATGTGAAACGCGAAGATATGTCGAAATTTTCCGTAAGTCGAATCATGGTACCCATAACAATAGGTAGCTTTCTTATGAAATCTACCTAAAAATTCCTGTTTTAAGTTAAGTATTTGAATAGTATTTTAGATTTTTAAATTGTATATTATATATATATATTTTTTAATATATATTTGTCTAGTGCGGATATAATAAGTCCGAATAACTGGATATCCGGAATATCGCGTTCGGATAATTGATGGCCCAATATATATATATATATATATATATATATATATATAAAATAAAGCTGGTCATTTTATATATAAATAGATACAGAGTTACTATTTATTTATTAAAGTTAATAACATCGTAAGTATTATATACTTATAACGGCCTACGTAATACTCGACATAATATACACAATAATAATAAAAAAATTGTGGATCTTTTCTTTTAAGTGCAAGAAAGTTAAATCATTAGTATTTTTTTAAAGTTGTCATGCATTGTAGTATTTTTTATCTGATGATGTAATCATATATCAATAATAAATTAAAACATCGTATAACATAGACAGGATGTAATTTGAATCGCTTAGTGATTAGTCATCATCAAGCTGGACTGCCTTCTCGATTTTCAGTACTCGTTTCATTTTCGTTGTGCGTAGAATTTTATCGATATAATTATTAAAGATTAGTTGACAGCGTAAAAGACAAAGAAGATGCAGTAGTATCGATTAATAGATTACTCCCGAGTTTGTGACGCTCGAGCACATGAAGTTACACGGAATCGTTGATCATTGAAATGTGTACCAAAGAAGGTTGTGGGAATTTAAAATATTTTGTCAGGACGCATTCTTTACGGTTTCAAAATTATTTTTTCAAGATTGTATTTTTTATTTATTATTGGGTGAAGAGCGTGTCGTCTATCAAATTCTCTGAACAAGAATCGGAAATAAATCGCCAATGCGGTTCGACGCAATTATACATGAGAAATATGTGTCAACAGCTTATACAATCAAACCCATCGGGTTGGTCTAGTGGTTAACGCGTCTTCCCAAATCAGCTGATTTGGAAAGTCGAGAGTTACAGCGTTCAAGTCCTAGTAAAGCCAGTTATTTTTTCACGAATTTGAATACTAGATCGTGGATACCGGTGTTCTTTGGTGGTTGGGTTCAATTAACCACACATCTCAGGAATGGTCGAACTGAGAATGTACAAGACTACACTTCATTTACACTCATCCCCATACATATCATCCTCATTCATCCTCTAAACGGTAGTTATCGGAGGCTAAACAGGAAAAAGAGAGCTTATACAATCAGTTGAAGGAAGGTTCGGTTGCGGATGTCGATGAAAGTACGTTTCCCTTCGGAAAAATCAAGTTGGCCAAGTCCTGTCGTAGGAACGCATTTTTTTTTTAATAGATTTGTGACAGTTGTAAATCAGATTTTTTCTTTCCTTCGACTAACTGTAATATAATATTTTTTTTTGTTTTGTTTAACCTCCATGACCACCGTTAGGTATTGCTTCAGAGGATGAGATGACTGATTTGCAGCGTGTGTGAAAATGCCAAGCCTGACCGGGATTCGAACTCGGGACCTCCGAATGAAATGCCGAGACGCTACCACTCGGCAATATAATAATTATTGCTATCAATATATAGGGGGTCTGTCGTAGATAACGTAAACTGAAATTCAGGACATTGTCTCTCTGTTAGGTTGACGATAACTTCCTCATTTCTTTCCTAGTAGTTTAAGGGATTAATTGCACGGGAGCGTTACTCTAAAGAACAAAGATTCGTCATAATGAAAACTGATTGCAAGTAAGGGGAATAATACGTGGAAATTGTTCTTCAAGTGGAATTTTCGGTGTATAAATTGCACCGGCAGTTTAGAGACCGAGTAACAAATTTGAGGAAAAGTCTTCGATTGTGGACATTAAATCATCCGGTTGTTTTAGTTGGTCTTTCGAAAAGATCGCCGTCGTAAGAGAAAGTGTCGATGTGAGTTCGGGTAAATCGATTCAACAATTTACTATTGTAAGAACCACCTCGCACAAAATTAGCGGGGAAGTCCCTTTAAGGTAGTTATGAAATTATTAAAATAGATGCAGTTTGAAGATCTAAAACATCTGTTTTGGTTCCACCATGTTCAAATAACACTTTCTGTATGCGCCTCCATTCCAGTTGTTCATCCGCAACAGCATATCAGGGGCGATCACTTCAAATGCTGACCGAACAGCGTCTCGGAGCTGCTCGTTGTTGACGTATCTGCGTTTTCAGATCTCTTCTTTTACAAATCCCCAGAGTGCATTGTCAGGTGCGGTGAGGTCAGGGCTTCTTGCTGGCCATGGCGATGGAGCCGTTAACTTTTTTAACAGCATCTCATCCAGCGATTCAGGAAAATTTCATTTAGGCGTCTGCGAACATTCAAAGCAAAATGCGCTGGAACGTAATATCAGCGATCCCTTTTGCCGTTAATTCCCAAAGCTATCACTCGTCGATCGTTCTCAGATGTTCAGCTGTCATCCAGCTCAAATCATAACATGAGTCGGATGGTGTTTTCGATTTCCTCAAAAAAGAGGATGTCTTTCGTCCAGAAAATAATGTTTCGGTTACGAGAGCTTTAATAATTCGGACACTCGTTTGAGAACATGACGTTATTTTTGTTGTTTGTTTTCGAAAGCATTCAAGCAGTAACCGATACGCATAAAAACTCCATGAAGGTCATTGTCACTCGATTCATTAACTGTGATCGGGCGAAAACATTTAACTTTCAAGTCCTTTCGCACACGGTCTCGCATCGTCGATCTTAGAATTCGTAACTCTGTAGAACGTTTGCGCGGCGATTTCATCGGTGATCGTAGAATCGATGCCTCCATAGCAGGACACGTCTCAGCTCGAGTGCTCGGCCTTTCGCTACGTGGGGCATCAAGAACACTTTCCGTCGCGATAACCTTCTACTTCCATGTCAGTAAGGTTGCCGTGATGGTGACGATTTCCCAAAACGCACAAAGAAGCCATTCTTAATGTTCTCCCGTGTTTACCCAGTGTGTGGACGTTCGAGGACCCATATACAGGCTAACAAACGCTCTTTTACAATGAAGGCACCTGTATCCGCCATCGTTCCACACTCGACTGTACTAAGATCATCCTATCACGAATGAACGCACCGGACGATCCCCACCATGGCTTATCCTCCCCACCTTTTCCGGCAGCGGTGAGAATTGGCGGCAATAGAGTCGATTACGCTGAATTTATTATAGTGTAAAGGGACTTCCTGCTCACCCTAGTTCTGAAGGCTTGAAAGATTTGATTGATGCAAGAACTCAAGCCGATAGACGGTTTGAAGCCCCGTGAAGTTTTCACTTGCTTGTTGAAAAACCAAGAAGTAGATGGCGAACTTTTAAAGATAATTATCATCGGTAACGAATCGCATTTTCAGCAGCGCGGTTCGTCAGTAAACAAAATTGTCGGATGTGGGACATAGAGAACTCTTCCGTGATTTACGAGTAGCGTTGTATCCACAACCAGACATTGTTTTGTGCGGATTTAGGATCGGGTTGTACTTTTTCGAGAAAGAGACCGGAAATCCAGCAACAGTATGAATTATGAACGTTACTGCTACACGATAAACAATTTTTGTTTGGCCTCAAGTGGACGATATGGATCTGAAAGACGAGTCAGCTAGTTCGTGTAAACTATAACAATGTAGGAACTGACTGATTTGTTGCGAGAAAATTCCCTGCCCGGTCTCATGTTACGCAACGGCCACATAGGTCTGATTTGACATCATGCGAATTTCCCTTTTGAAGGGTTTGTGAAATCTTGTATTCGTATCGACAATCCGCAAAAATTTTCTGATATCAGGACAAAGATTCGACGCGTTGTTGACGAAATTGAGCCGCAATTATATAAAAGTTCATCGAAAGAGGAAAAATTTGCCCAAAGAATAGCCAAGGGTGGGGGGGGAGGGGCATTTGTCTCATTTTTGTTGTGTTCTGCAACATTTAAACGAAGTAAGTAAACTTTGTATTAAAATTAAAAAAGTTGTAATTTTTGAACAAATATTCATTTTATTGAGTATTAAATCTTGAGTTTATACATTGCTGTTCATAATACGCATATAATATATTCCAACACCGTAAAATATTCTTGATTGGCGTTGGTATTTGTCGTCAAATATTTATTACTTCGAAATAGTACTGCTGTGTAATAATAATAATCTCGTACATTGTGTTAACATATGTTCTCTGAACTGTGAACTAAATGTTATTCATGACCTTGAAGTTGTTCTGTCTGTACGGGCAGCAACCTGCTTCCTTGCGCCATGCCGTTTGTAGTAGAATGCATAACAGACAGTAACGCGTGCAATGGTATGCAGTGCAGAAATCCTTCACAAGTTTTCTACTCCCTTCCCTTTTTTTCTGGTTCGTTTTTTATTATATTTATTGTAGCTCTCGCTTTACCTATCCCTTCGAGTGAATATAATGTTAATTATTTTATTTAATTTTAATTATATTTTAACTATATCTGTTGAACCGAAAGAAAGGTTAGATTTAATTTTATTAACGTAAATGCTTTTCTTTATTTTTATTCGCATTTATTAATTTTGCAGTCTTGAAAACCACAGAGATGGGGTTTTGTCTGGTTATCATCTCTATATAGTTTCAATATTTTTTCTACAGCTTTTTCTTTTTACTGTTTAGCCTCCGATAACTACCGTTTAGATAATTCTTCAGAGGATGAATGAGGATGATATGTATGAGTGTAAATGAAGTGTAGTCTTGTTACATTCTCACTCAGTTCGACCGTTCCTGAGATGTGTGGTTAATTGAAACCCAACCACCAAAGAACACCGGTATCCACGATCTAGTATTCAAATCCGTGTAAAAATAACCGGCTTTACTAGGACTTGAACGCTGTAACTCTCGACTTTCCAAATCAGCTAATTTGGAAAGACGCGTTAACCACTAGACCAAACCGGTGGGTTCTACAGCTGTATATTAACCTTTATCATCATAACGTTCATTATAAAAGAGATTTTCATTAAAATACAAGTGTTCAACCGATCAAAGGCCTACTATTTTCAACCGCTGACCGATCAGAAGCGGGTATTATTTTAACGTATCAGCTGTTTTTACTTGCACGAAGTAAAGGAAGTACTGTAATCGCGAAAAATTTCGGTTTTCAGATTTCAACGGAAATATCAATTTTGACTAGTTTCGGCGTGATGTCTGTACGTACGTACGTATCTATCTCTCATAACTTAAAAACGATTAGCCGTAAAATGTTGAAATTTTGTATTTAGGACTGTTGTAACATCTAGTTGTGCATCTCCCCTTATAATTGCAATCGACTGGGCCAAAAATATGTATACAGTCAGACCTCTAAATAAATTTCGGTTTTGGACTTTTTCTTAACTGCAGTAATAAGCTCTCATCGAGAGATTTTCAACGATATATCATACGTAGTACTTATTTTCATTGGTTCCAGTGTTATAGTCAAATGAAAATGAATTTAATATTTGGATCTTGCAAGGGGAAGGCACATTGGTTCGAATCCGACTTCACATATATATATTTATATTTTTTTAACGTTTTTGTTTTCAATTGAAATATTTTGATTTATTAATAATTATTAACCTGTGATTGTAAAAAAAATAACAGCAAATAATAATTCAATAACAATACAAAAAAAAAAATATGAAAAAAAATTAGAAGTTATTAGCGAAATAAAATTGTACGTACTTTTCTTTTTAATTCAAAAAAAAAATTACAATCGGAGGTTAATAATTATTAATAAATCGATATATTTAAATTAAAAAAAAATTTTTTTTAAATATACCTATGTGTATGAAGTTGGATTCGATCCGACACGTTCTCACTTTAACCGCATGGCAAACACAAAAATAATATATGAACTAATATAAAATGCTGATATGGACACCACAAAAAAATGTGATACAATGTGGTGTCCACCGCAATGAAATTGTTAACTGTCCACTTTATTAAAGAACTGGATGATTGTATCTGACTGTCAAATGAAGTGCAGTAAAAAATGTGGATATGTATAATTTAATAGACTTACAAGGAAGTCATGTGGTGTGCACTCATATTTATTTAACTTCAATTGTAATCCGATTTAGTAGTTAACAAGCATAGGTTAATTTGAAAGTACACAGATTATAAATAACTAAGTTTCTATATTACACTGTTTATTCTATTGTTAATTATGTCGGATTCTTAGGAAAAAATGTCCCGATATTAAAAAAAAAAAAAAAGGCAGAACTTACGAGTATAATTGTATAAATCAAATTTTCACTTGCCAACAATTTAAAAAATGTAAATCCTAGTATTTTCGGAGCTGTTACTCCATCTTCAGGGATTTTCTAAAAGATGTTAATTTAACACCTTCAAATCAATAATTCAAATTCAAATCGATAATCGATTTTAAAATTAAACTTCATATTCACAAACATCTTACAAACATTAGGTTACTGTCTTATTGACGTACGAATTAATTTTATTCTTGACGACCGACTATTATGAACATAACAGTTTAATTTTAAAAACGATTATTGATTTGAATTAAAATTAATATCCCTGAAAACCCCTGAAGATGGAGTAACAGCTCTGAAAGTACTAAGATTTACACTTTTGTCCGTTAGTGGAAATTTATATAAGTGTATTAATACGGACTGGGCAAATGCTTAGTAAATTATGACTATAACTTATTACTACAGAAATATATTGTGTAACGTATTTTTTGAAAAATTAAAAAAGAGATTCGTAAACATTGTATTCTGTCATCGATTTAAATCAATAATCTTAATATTTACTCAACCGTAGAAAACAATACGGAAGACAATTAATGGACTCTTGCAAAGTTTACGACACGAACCAAGGATCGGGCCGTAACTAACTTCGCACCCTTGCGTTGATGGGTATCATTATAGGTTCGTTGCTTAACGTACTATTAATTACTAAAAAAAGAAGTTAGGAATCTTGTTATAGTACATATGAATAAATACAAAATCAATAACTGGAAAGAATAACTTTTATCTTTGTAAATAAACTTATGTTAACATAAGTTTACATAATTGACTGCGTTCTGTTAAAAAAAAAAAATAATAATTTTTCTTCAATGACTTCCTTTTATCTATTTAAATTTGTGTCTATTATTTCGAGTTTGTTCGGCATTACTATTAACTATACGACCTGTATTACTGAAACTTATCGAACGAAATTATTATAACTAGACATAACTTAAATTCTTACTTAAACGATTTAAATCTCAACAACGTCTGCTATTTTCGTATTTGAAATGTTTATTATTGAATCGTACCCTCGTCGTAAATAAGTTCTTTGCATTTACTTACTCAAAATATATTCAGCTTTAGAAAAAAAAAAAATATATATATATATATAAACCGTTTCCTTTAAAAGAAAATGCGCAGCAAACTGGATTACAAATGTTATTTTGAAAAAGGAATTTTTCTCTGACAAAAAAGATTCATTGAAGTTTTTAAATACAAAGTTGGAAAAAAATTAAAAAAGTAAACCGTTTTAAATATCTGAGAGAAATAATTCAATCGAACATTAAAGACAGCAGAACCTGATGTGCGACACCACATTACTTCCTTGTACGCCTATTAAATTTCATATACACATTTTTTTTAAAATGAGTACATAAAATTTTATTTCACTAGTAACTTCTGTTTTTGTTTTATTTTGTTTTTTTTATTGTTATTATTGATTTATTATTTATTGTAAAGATTTTTTTACAATTACAGGTTAATAATTATTAATAAAACATATTTAAATTTAAAAAAAAGAAAATGTAGTTGGATTCGATATATGTGCCTTCTTATAAGATCCAAATATTTCATTAATTAAACTTTTATATGGCTATAATTCTGAAACCGATGAAAATAAGTACCACTTATGATATATCGTTGAAAAGCACTCGATGCGGGCTTATTACTGCAGTTAAGAAAAAGTCCAAAATCTAAATTTGTTTAGAGGACTGACTGTATACACATTTTTTGACTCAATCGATTGCAATCAAAAGGGGAGGTGCACAAGTAGATGTTACAACAGTCCTAAATCCAAAATTTCAACGTTCTACGGGTAATCGTATTTGAGTTATGCGTGATACATTCGTACGTGCAGATGTCACGCCGAAACTAGTCAAAATGAATTCAGAGATGGTCAAAATGGATATTTCCATTAAAATCTGAAAACCGAAATTTTTCGCGATTACGATACTTCCTTGTACTGTACAAGGAAGTAAAAAGCTAATGAAATTTTAGCGAATATAATGGAAAATGCAAACACGCTTACTCAAGGTATTTACAACAAAAACATCTTTATCAGTTAATAAAAAATTAAGGCATTATTATAAATTTGTGATAAAAGCAAAACATTATCGTGCAATCTGAATATTTAACTTTACATAAAGCCGGGCAATTAAAAAATCCCTTACGGCACGCTGGAAGGCGGAAGTAGACTTCACCGCTGTAAATTAGTGGATAAGAAAGCCGGCCACCGTGGCGCGAGTGGTAGCGTCTCGGCCTTACATCCGGAGGTCCCGGGTTCGAACCCCGGTCAGGGATGGCATTTTCACACGTGCTACAAATCATTCATTTCATCCTCTGAATCAGTATCTAACGATGGTCCCGGAGGTTAAGAGTAAAAAAAAATTTCACCATAATGTTAAGAAAAACTTCAAATTTATTATTACGACAATGTGAAAAAAATTTCACACGTTTAGCATACGTCAAGCCCCATCTTCTTACAATTCCAGCAACATTTTGGTCATCCCTTGCCGTAAGGGTTGGTCATATCAAAAGTAGTTTCAGACTAAAGTTTAGGTAATATTTAGAGGACTAACGACCACTTTAAACCGATTCGATACTGTGTCTATTAAGGGAGGTATGATTTTTTTTGGTCTTCGAAACCCCATTTTTTCCATCCTGTGGGCCAATAGTTGGTAATATCAAAAATTTTGCTTAGATAAGTTTTAGGCCCTTATCCAAAGAATAGTAGGAACTTTAAACGAATTTGATATTTTACTTAATAAGAAAGTTATAGCGATACTTTATTTTTTCGAAAAAGCCCCCCCCCCCCCCATTTCCTACGCCATTGTCTGATTTTGTCTATTAACGAACTCGACCGAGTTTTTGGGTGGTTATATTATTTGTATCCATTTGAAAGTGATTGGCGCAAATTTACGGCAGTTATCTTGTCAACAAGAAAGTGAAATATATATATGTAAACTTTTGAACTGACTGTGGTTTTGAGGCCTGGGGATGTGAAACGCGAAGGTATGTCGAAATTTTTCGGAAGTCGAATCATGGTATCCATTACAAGGTATCTTTCTTATGAAATCTACCTAAAAATAATGAAAAGGAAAATATTTGGCCAAAAAATCAACAATGGGATTCAAATATTAAAATGTAATGATGCAATTTATAAAAAGAGGAAAGGATTAAAAAAAACGATTCTGCTTTTACGGACATATTTTCTTCATATAATAATAACTTAATAATTAAAGTTCTGTTATTTAATAATAACAGAATAATTTAAAAAAATTCCGATTTTTTCGGCAGAAAAAAAGGCCAAACCGATTTGGTTCGTGAAAAAAAGAAAAAATACCTAAAAGAATGAAACGTTTTCGCCGATGACATTTTTGAAACAGACTTATTTAAGTTTTGGATGAATTTAGAAAAAAAGATGCAGGGAAGGAGAGAAATTAAAATTTGATACAGTATTTAGATGAAATATTTTTTGTAATTTTAACCGAGGGTTTCCTTCCTGATTATAAAAAAATAAGATCCGATTCCGAAAAGTAAAGTTTATATAAAATAATTATAATTTATATTTACAGTTTCAAAAATAATAAGCGCATACATATTGAAATTGCTTTTATTTCATTAAAAATTATCATTATTTGATCGAATTGATTGATCGATTCGCTTCACATAACCGTGTATTATTTTTGTTTGAAATGCGTGAAATTATTATTATATAGTAATCAGTGCGTTAACGCCTGATGTATTTAAGGTATGCAATACCCGCTATGAAGAAAGGTTTTACAGATTGCCTATTTATAATCTGTCGGCTTGTAAAATAGTATCTATTATTTTAAAAATAAAATAGCTAAAAACAAGCTTAGCACAATAAATTTAAAAAATTTTAACTATACGAGGACTTTGACTGGAATCAGTTAAAGTTGGAAAGACGAGAGGTTTGATAACAGTAAAAATTATAAACAATTTAAAAAGAAGTACAATCTATCAAGAACTAAAAACTTTTAGCTGTTGATAAAGAAGAATTGAGATTGATATGGTGAATAGGTTCTCCCTAAGGGAGTTTAACCATATCCTATGATGATGAATAAATAGAGACCACAGAATTTTGCCATTTCTAATTTATTTATCGTCCTTTATTTTTACTTATTTGAAAAAAAAACCTGCATATATTTCATATAATTTATTTCTTCTTATTTTTAAATGAATTTATTTCTGTATTGGTCTGATATTTTATTTATGTTTATTATAGTACATTGTTGTTATTATTAATAGCAAGTTGCAATTTATGATTGACATACGATAAATAAAAAATGTCTCAATATGGCATAAATGCTCATATATCTTGCAAATATAGCTTTTATTTATTGCAATAACTCTTATTATCTGTGATGTATAGTAACAATTAGTACTTATACTAATTGCATATTTACAATAAAACTATTTTATTCCTCTTTATTTAGTCACTCTCCTTCTTTAACTGAAATATATATAACTTCTTATATTCTCTCTTTCTCTCTGTGTATATATATATATATATATATATATATATACACACATATGTATACATATACATATACACATATATATATATATATATATATATATATATGTGTGTGTGTGTGTGTGTGTGTGTGTGTGTGTGTGTGTGTGTGTGTGTGTGTGTGTGTGTGTGTGTGTGTGTGTGTATGTAGAGAGAGAGAGAGAGAACTTATTTCAACTCAATATTGCTATCTGTTAAAATTCTTTCTGCATAAATAAATGTAAAAAAAAAAAAAAATAATGTATTTAAAATAGGTTAAAGATGTTGAGAATTTCAAATAATTTGTTTCATTAACTTGTCATAAATTTTG
This sequence comes from Lycorma delicatula, assembly GCF_047948215.1. NCBI lineage: Eukaryota > Metazoa > Arthropoda > Insecta > Hemiptera > Fulgoridae > Lycorma > Lycorma delicatula. The sequence continues at coordinate 15,559,505 of NC_134466.1, read as the reverse complement.
CTAGTATGCATTAATTTTGAAATTACTTTCTAATATAAATATTTAAAGTAATAAATTAAAAGGAATGGAACTGTGCCCTAAAATCAGAATCTAAAACCTTTTTTTCAACAAAAATGAAGTATTTTGAAGTTTATTTTTACTATTGTACAACAAAATCATGATTACAACTTTTATTAAAAAGAGGAAAGGTTCTGTTCAAAAATTAAAAAAAAAACTTTTTAACCATGTAAGTTTTATTACTTATAACCCATGTTTTTCATGACAGTGCCGTATGCTGCAGGATAGTGCAATCCTACAGTTGGAGGAAATTCAGGAAGATTTTTTAAAATTACACTTTTATGAGAAAACTTTTTTTTAATTTTATGGGCTTAACATTTTTATTTTTTTTATGAAACGTATGCTTTTCAAAATTATATTTCAGTATGTAAAATACTGAAATATTTTTTTTATTAATATTGTGTTGTAATTTATTTTTGAATATTTTAATTAGTCATAATTTGGATTTATTTTAGTTTTATTTAGTCGTGTTTTTTAAAATGTATTTATTCCTTTTTATCTGAAGCGTGAATGAAATGTTTCTAATTAATATAATAGAATATAAAGATTGAATAATTTTTTATTTAAATTTAAATTACATATAAATTTTGATACTTTCAACTTAGCATTAAAACAACATACAGAACGTTAATCTTGCTTAATGAATATTTTAATAAACGATAAATAATTTAATAATAAATAATATATATTTTAAATATTTTTGTTGCAGGTAAAAAAAGTTTGTGGTCCGAGTAAATTAGTGCCAGAAACTACTAGTCAACAAACTGCAACACAATTATTACCATCTACTGGTACAAGCGTTATTGTTCCGGGTGTTACAGTTAGTTCATTGGCCCAAGGACATAGCAGGTCAGTTATTATACTTCATTATAGTTTGGTTCTAATTTGTATACACGGTGGTCAGAAAATAACTAAAATTTTTCTGTTTACCGTGTCTTTTTAATCGAATTCATCTTTTCACATATGACGGCAGCACTGTCTGTAATATATACATATATGTATATATCAATATTCTCTGCCGTATTTTACATGTAGTTCAAATTTGGCAGCCGCGTAATTAGAACATATTTTATTATTAATAGCCATTTATTTTGTTTGAAATTGAAGACTGAAGGGATTTCATTAAATTTTGCATTAAAAATGGAATAAAGGACAAATAAGCAGTGAACATGTTAGAGAAGGCTTTTTTTTGACAAGAATGTTATGTTAATATCAAGGGTTAATAAGTGCTAGTAATGGTTTCAGAAATATTAAGACGACAAAAGAGTCGGATGTACTTGTGCATCAAAAACAACAAAATAAAGGACATTGTGATCAATAATTATCATTGGTCAGCATAAAATTTGTAACTGAAAATTTGGTTAAAACTAAAATTTGGGAGTAGGAGTTGCTGAATCTGAATAAATATTCTGAAACAACTCATCATGTAACGTTCATGTTGTAAAGTTACAATCCCTTAAATTTATTTGTTCCATCATTTGTGGAACAAATAATACAAGTAAGTTAGTACGTCTGTATGTTTGCTTATTCACATCTGAATTATATTGGGATGCTTGCTGTAAACCTATATTTGTTACGTAACAGTCAAATGATGTCATTTCATGTCAAGCCAGACACATGTAGCCGTGTCAGTCACATAATGAGTAATTCAACGTGATGAGATTTACTTCAGTATGAGTTTAGTTTTTGGTATGACTTGCCGTGTTCTTTAGTTGCAGTTGTGGTTTTATCATACACGTATAAAGATTGTTTCATCAGTGATGAAACAATCTTATAAAAGTCATAAATTTAGTGAAAGATTTTTTTTGACAGAACAACTTTTGGTATTATTTTATTGAACATCAAGATTTGTTAAGTTGTGCGCACGCGCGTGCGCGTGAGTATGTGCGTTTCCCACTGTGTTTTATTGCACTCCATGGTGAAACAGTTTTATGAAGTATTTTAAGCAATTAATTATTTATAAATTAAAACTTAATTATTTTTATAATTAAGTAAGTAGTATTTCTCTAACTTTTCAGTTTATTTTCATTCATTAAAACATTTTAATTTTTATAATGAATAAAAGTCGGGCTTGTAAAAATGTTCCAAATATTTATTGTCACGTTTGTGGAGAATTCACTACAAAAAGTCAATGAAAACCAGTATCAAATCTGCTGAAAACTGCTTACAAACATTATTTTGACTGTCCCTTGGGAGACTGAGATAAATCCTGGGCTCCACATATTGCATGCATCAAGCGCTACATTAAACTAAGCCAGTGGTTAAAAGGAAAAAAAGGCATTTGCCTTTTGGCATACCTATGATTTGGTGACAGCCTACTCACCATTTGCTTAACAAATGTTACCGGTTTCATTTCAAACAATAAAAGCAGTATAGCGTACCCAAACGTTCATTCTGCTATGAGACCAGTACTTCATGGTGTTGATTTACCGATTCCGATCGCTCCAACTTTTTGGAAAGAAATTTCTGATTCCCAGAAGGCCCAATCGATGAATCCTTAACTTCAGTAGATATTAATTACATCCCAGAAGAATCAAATACTGAACTTCACCTCATCACACAAGCAGAACTGAGCGACCTAGTTCATGACTTGTATTTGTCGAAACACCATGCAGAACTCTTAGGTTCACGTCTTAAAGAATGGAATTTATTAAATAAGGATAATAAAATTTCAGTTTATAGAAATCAAAACAAAAGTTTACTGAAATACTTTAGAAGAGATGGTCTAATTTGTTTCTGTAATGATGTTAGGGGGCTAATGTCTCAACAGAACATTAAATATGTTATTTATGATCAGCGTTTATTTATACTCTTCAAAAAGAAGCTTAAAGGCAGTGTTGTTGCATAACTCAAATAAGTTTTCTTTTGTGCTGATATAGCATATGCTGAAGGAATGAAAGAAACATAAGAAAATATGTCAAAAATTTTAAAAGCTATTAAGCATGATGAACTCTCATGGCGAATCATCGCTGACCTGAAAGCGATAGGGCTTTTTTTCAGTGGCCAGAAAGGGTTTACAAAATATATGTGTTTACGGGATAGTCGGGCTACAGATAATCACTATGCAGTTAAATACTGGTAAAAAAGAAATCAGTATACTCCAGGAAAGGAAAATGTTGTCAATATTCCCCTTGTCGTAGCAGATCGTATTATTTTACCACTTCTACATATAAAACTAGGCCTGATGAAGAATTTTGTAAAAGCATTAGATAAAGATGGAGACGGATTTAAATATTTAGCTGAGGTTTATTCACAATAAAGTGAAGCCAGATTAAAAGAGGGAGATTCATTGGGCCACAAATAAAAAAAACTGATTTGTGAAAATATATTTGACAGCAAACTGAATCCTAAAGAACTAGCATCATGGAAGTCATTCAAAAATATCATTACTGGTTTTCTTGGAAATAAAAAAGCTGAAAAACATGATCAGCTTATAAATGAAATCTTAGTGAACTACAAAAATTTAGGCTGCAGAATGTCATTGAAAATTCATTTTTTACATTCTCATTTGGACTTTTTCCCTTTAAACTTGGGTGAAATCAGCGAGGAACAAGGAGAAATGTTCTACCAAGATGTATTGCAGATGGAGCAATGTTCTAAGGCAGATGGGATGAATCTATGATGAGTGACCACTCCTGGGTGATAAAAAGAGAAGGGTTTGCTGAACACAAGAGGAAAATAAGAAACATGAAATTGAGATAAATGCAAATGTCTGCAAAATAAAGGTAGGAATTTTAATTGTAATTATTATTATTATTATTTTTATTTTTGTATTCTATTATTTAAGAAGTTTTAAAAGGTCATAACTAAAAATCTGAGGGTGATGAAGAAAAACTGATTTTATTTTAAGATTCACCATAAAAAATACAATTTAATTCACCTACTTATCTCAGTTCCAAATTTTTTTTTGTTGACCTGTGTTATCAAATAACTATTAGAGAAATGCTGAAGAAGTGGAAATCCCTTATGGTTCTGTAAAATAATTTTTACTGACATTTTGGGTTAGAAACAAGTAGAAGCAAAATTTCTTCCAAAACTTGAATTTTTTACAAAGGCAACATTGCAGAGCAATTGTTAACTGACATTGCTGATTATTCAAACGTGTGATAACAGATGACTAAATGTGGATTAACAGTTATAATATTGAAATGAATGTTGAATCATCCTGATGTAAACTCCCTGAAGATTAAGGAGGTAAAAAAAACATGTGAAATTCGATTGAATTTTAAGGTTTTTTTTACTATCTTTCTTTCATTACAATTGCGTCATCGATTATGAACTATTACAGCAAAATTATTCGGTCAACAAACAGCATTACTTAGTGTTTTACACCATTTAAATAATGCAATCCAAAAAAATGATTACAAATGTGGAAAAACAATTCTCGGATTTTGCACCACAATAATGCTGCAGTTCGCATTTCAGTATTAATTCAATTATTTAACAAAAAATTAAATTAAACTCTGCCTCTGTATTTTTCAAATGTGGCACCCTGCACTATTTTCTTGTTTTCTCTGATTAAAATAACAAATATTTGAGTTGATTAATTAAGTAAAGAAAAAACTGCTAAGTGATCTTAAAGCTGTATCAAAAAATGCTTGTCACAAATTTTTTGAAGATTGCAGGAAACAGGCATAAGTGTATCACACCTCTTGGAGACTAGTTTAAAGGAGATAATATCAGTATAGAAAAATAAATAAATTCTTTATGATAAAAATTAAAATTTATGTTGTTTTTTTATTGCACCTCATATATATGTGTTGAATTAGTTTAAAGTAGGTGACTCACCTAAAACACTTTATAATACCTCCTATTTACTCTTAACTAAATACTAATTAATACTATAATATTAATTTTTTAGTATTGAAGCTCTCACATTTTAGGGAAAGATTGCTGTCAGTTTCATTGGAATGTTTGATTAATTTCCATATAAAGTCTGTACAGAATCCTGTATTTCTCAACTTGACCGAAATACTATTTCTAATCTGAAAACTGATAACATTGCTAACTTTACTAATACTCTGTCATATTTGTATTCATGTATTACCACTTAATTTCTGATGGAATAGTTTGAAACATCATTTCAGCATCTTCTATTTTGATACGGAATTCCTCATATGGTGAGAGTATTTTATGTAATTTTATAAAACGCCTAGTTAATTCGTGTAATGACAAATTTTAAAATTGAGATGTACTCGTTAGTGTTGAGATAATAATGATGAATTTGTCAGTTAAATAAATTAAATTAAGACTAATTTTTTCTGAAAAAAAAAAAATTACACCTTATATGAACATAATTATGCAGTTATATGGTGTACACTTGACACTGAGGGTGTTCTGTTCTAAATATCATTGTAATAATCCAGTATTGTTTCTTTCCATTCAATACAAGTATTTTAAACAATATCAAGGTGAAATTTTACTTCTGAGTTTGTCTGTAATAAATAAACATGATCATTTTTATTTCCTTTAAATCATTTATTACATTGATTCTCTCATGTACATTTTTTTAGTTGTAGTCTATAAATGTCATGACTTTTGTGTAGTTGGATTATAAATTATGATGACTCAAAGATACTTTTTCTCTTTGGAAAAGAGCATTACATTCCAGAATCTCAAATATTATAAAATAACAAGAAAATTTGACAGCAAAATGTAAACTTTTCCGACTGCAATCTGATTGTTAAAACTTTTACCCTGTAGAAATTTTTGGGCATATAGGATATGTTTATGGCAATGAGATTATAAATGAATCTAAGTTAAGAAATGATCCAATGTCTTTATTGAATAAAGATCAAATGCTCACAATTAAGGTCGTTTATGATTACTCTTTCTTGTGATTGAAAAATTAAATAAAAAATTGACGTTGAATTCTAATGATTCACTATTGATCAGCTTATTTTCTCAGCTTTCTAACATGAAATTGTTATTTAACAAGTTGGGAATAAATATATTTATGATAATGGATTACACGAGTGAAGTGCAGTTTTTAGTTTATACAAAGGAAAGAATGTTAAATTTCTTTATCATATTATGATGAAACACATGTCTGTTGTAAAAATATTCAACGTATATGCCAATTAGTAATTTAGAATCATTTGAAGTCAGTTGTTTAAAACTGAAGAGAACAAATTCTCAGTAATGGAAAGTGATGGCGATCTTTTTCTGGGTCTAGAAAAGCTTGTGTTTCTTGTTAATTCTATACCGAGTGGAACCTTAAATGGTTTTGTCTTATCATACAAATCAAATTATCCAGTCTGTTGTAAAGCAGCATTTGTTTTACGATAATGCTCACTTATTCAACTATCCAATAAATATTTCAAAAATTTAACTAAGAATTATTCAAGTCCCTATCATACAGCCACAATCTTATCCCTTCAGTGATTTTTATTCTATAAACAAAAAGAATATTTTGGCATTAGACATTTTGGAAATGATCAGGTTAATTGCTATTTATTGGCTGTCAAAATTGTGGTAATTTCTAAAATAATGGAATGAAATGCTACTGATCACTTAATATGAAAACCATTATAATTTATATTGTAGCAATAGAGTAATGGTTTTGTTTTAGGAACCAAATAAATATTTTACACTTATTATTTGTTTTAATTTATTACAGCTGAATGATCAAGCAAAGTAAAATGGGTAGGTGGAGTGATCTAACCTAGGAAGAATCTTAGCACTAGACAAACAAACCCATCCAGAGGAAAGCTTGATGTCCCTTTTAGGGAGTTGGTACTCATACCACCAAAAATCTGTTAGAAGATTGAGGTATTTTTACCCAGATGGAGCAGTATATTAAATTCTATCAACTTTATGTTAACTAGGTTAAATGTATGTTACAAAAAATTAGCTTTTCCTCAAAAAATTATAGAGCTGTTTAAGAGAAGATATAACTTTCTTAAAGGAATGACCCATGTCTTTCCTGGAATTCTGTGGCAGAGAGAAATATCTAATAACTATTACTGTTTTGATTCTTACTTGAACTAATATATTAAGATATTACTCAAGTAATTTGTGTTTGTTAATGTAGAAACCTCATGAATTAAAAGTACCTGTACTATTATAATGTTACTTCCAATATTATATTTAGTTAATAAAGTATCGTGTTTGTGCATGACTGCATGTTACATGCTTCATGGTTTAAATGATATTATAGCATTTTTCCTTTAATACATTTGTCTTTGTGTTACTCATAAAATTTTACTTTGAAACAAATTTATTTAGCGTATTAATTTCAACAGGTCATCAGATGAACATTCACCTTTATTGGGAGTATTTTTACGAGCTTTGGAATCGACTCAGGCGAAAGGTTTCTTTGCTAATTTAGCTGAAGCGTTATGCTCCGATGAAAGTTTTGCTGAGACTCGTGATACTGCTGAATGCTGGAATGGACAACGTGTTGGAGAGTATGTGCGTTTTTTTATTATGTTTACTGATATAATTATGTGAATTACAGCATAGACTCTGTGATAAAATTCAAGTTTATGTTATGACATTGGTCTTAAATTGTCTGATCAAGTGAAACAAGGCTGTGATTTAACTTGACCTTTCGACACTTTTTCTGTTTACTTGAGACACGATTATATCCAAACATATTTTCTGATTTGTATGAAATTTTACAGCAAGGTTCTTTTCTATTAAGCGGCGTGATGTATGTGTTAAGATTTTTTCATAAAATTTTCATTTTCAGAAGTAAGACATATTTACCTTAGTAAAGGGTGAAGAAGATGAATGTTACAGAATTAGTTTTTATCACCAAGCCTCAAATTGAATATGTAGTTTCCCCTTCAATCATGACATTTACTTCTGATTACACTCTTATCTCTAGTGTATCTCTCAGTGGCTTTGTATATGATAACTCCATATTTTTCATCATGCTTTCACCTAACATTTGAGACCACTTTCCTATTTCATATTAGAACCTACTTTTCTCAGTACGCTATTAAATAATCACTGTTGTATTGTCTTTCAATTAACATGTTTTTATTATTTTCCTTTCGGAACCTTATTTTTGCAGTGATGATGAGAGGAATTATCTCCTTGACATTCATCAGTCTCTGATGTCAGTGTTCTGTAATACGATTAATTTTATTGTTGTTTAAACCTTCTACAAACAATAACAATTAACAATTATAGTTCACATTTATTTCCTATTTTAATTTTAGTTTTATTAATACAATTTCATTAGCAAACTCAGCCTGTCAAATTTAGTTCAAAATGAGTGAGTCTACTGTTAAAAAGCAACTAGTTAATGATAAACCAGTTATTCCAGTTGGAAAGTAATAAAAAAAAATTATAAAAATAATTTGTTTAATATTTTTATATTTCTCTAACAATAGAGTAAATCTATACTATTATATAAAGTCAAAGAGAAGGAGGAAGAGAGAGGGTTTATGTTTATTTGGGATAAAAAAAAAAACTACTCAATCAATTGCAAGCAAATGTTTTTTCATGTTTCTTGGCATAACTGAGAAGATTTTAAGATACATTTCAGCTCAAAAAATCTCCACTACTATATATATATATATATATATATAGTAGTGGAGATTTGCCAGTTGAAGCACAAACTTTAATAAATTGAATTAATGGACTGTGAACTGTGAGTCTTTATCACTATGTGAGCTGGTTTAAACTGAATGATTTAAATCAATCGAATGAATAATATTATAAAAATAATAGAATGAAATTTATGTTATATAAAATTAAATAATATTAAATAAATTTAAAAAAATTCTGTTTAAAAATAATGGGCTTCCTGTGGGAACTGCGAGTGAGGCTAGAGTGGTAAGGTATATGAGCACCTCGTCGAAGGTGAGACCAATCATCACCATAATTGGTAACAAACAGGGTGCCCCTGGAGTGCTGTTTTGGGAGGTGCAATGGAGTGGTCTTATAATATCTCTGCAAACAATCATCTGATTTTCAAAATTCAAACGGGGTATTTGTTAGTAGATTGAAGGCTAACTTTTGTGTACATCAAATACACTCTCGATCTAACAGATCATAGTTATTTGGAAATGTGAATATATATATATTTACTTGTTTGCTATCACATCACATGAGAACCAACCGACCAATTAGTTTCAAATTTGCAGGATACATTTGTGTTATCCCAGGGAAGGTTTTAAGCCATCAACTGAAGCACTAGTTCCCTTGAAGGTTAAGATATTAAAAATATTCATTATTTCTTCGCCCCCCAAGGAGGTGAAGTTGTAAATGAAAGATATTCATTAAGGAAAAGATTAGATTAATCCTTTTACTTCATTATCATATTTCTGCCATCATGGCAAAGAAAAAGTTATGAATTTTTGTTGTCAGAGTTGTGTGTACTTCAGTTAGTGTAGTTACTATTATTCATTCTCATAGTTACTAATCATTCATCTCATCCTCTGAAACAATACCTAACAGTGGTTCCAGAGGTTAAACAAAAAAGAAAAAAGTTATTATTCTATCTTTTGTAATTTAGTTTCTTTTTCGGCTTTCTGTAAAACCTGAATACTGTAATTATTATTTAACAGTATTATTCGTACAACCATAAGGATAACGTACAGTGTGGGGTCCAGTGGGTGGAGCCCTCTGGGTAGATGGGAATGCAACTGAAGCAAGCTCTCAGAGTATCCTTCCCCCTGGCAAATTGGGAATGGTGAGTTCTGTGGCCATGGGGTAAGCCCCAGGGAGCCCCTGAGTTGGCTACAGGATTTGCTTGGGCTGAACTGAGCTCCAAGGGTACAAGTTCTGGCGAGATGGGCTGGCTAGTATATTTGTAAATAAATGTAATGTTGTGAAGACTTACGAAAACAGTATGCAAATTTTTATTGGCGGTAAATATTATCTAATATTGATTACAGTAATAAGTTCCAGTTTGTGGTTATTCTGAAGTCAGATTTTTATATTCATTTTAATAAAAAATAAAGTAAAAAAGATTAAACTCTCTTTTTTTTAATAAGATTCAATAGACAGAAACAAAGCAAATAACTTAACTTAAAGAACAAACAGAAAAGACAGGTGCAGAGCTTCCTTTGAGGAAACAGAATTTATAACAAATCATCAAATCATCATCCAAAAAAGTAATGACAGCATATAAGAAAATTAATAAAACTAAAAATTCAGATTCCTATTGGAAACAATCAATTGAAGTCAGTATCTCTGAAAAAGGAAGCAATTAGGTCAAGAATCAGTAAGATGAAACTAGCCTATCGATTAAGAAAGAAGACCTAAAGTAAAAAGTTAATATCATTGAATGCTAAACTAAGACACTACATTACAGTTGTTTGCCCAAAGCTCTGTATGCTAACATTTAACAAGAAATTTCTAATCGATAAACTACAAACAAAAGAAAAAAGATTACTCAGTAAGATCCCATCAAACACAGAAAAGAATATAGAAGACACAATGATAAATTGTAGATGAACATAGAGAAAATATTGGATGCAATCAGTAAAGAAGACATATTCTGCGATATCCTTCAAAGAATGAACCCTACAGGCTGGCTTTTTTCATACTTTAAATATCTAAAACCTAATAACAAATGGATCATAGTAACTGAAAGAGACATAGAAAAACTGAAAATAACGTAAGAAGATAACAAAGAATGTTCACCACTGAAAAAAAATTGCAAAGCATCATAGGTTTCCAGAAAATACAAAAAGAATGGAACAAGTATACTTGGGCAGAAAAAGAAATGAAAGAAAAACACTGGGAAATGATGAAGAAGATGTGGAAAAAAGAAATTAAAAAGTTAATTAGTTGAATAACATAGTCCGTAGTGGTTAAAACAAAAAAAAATATTTATTTTTATTGTAATTTAGTATTTTTTATGTGACAATTACTTTAAAATAGTATAGAAAATGATCTATCAGTATTAAAAAAAAAAAACTTGTTACGGTTTAATTTTGAATTGTACTTGTATTTTTTTCTGTGTGTACTATACTGTATATTGTACATATTTATTTTTTTTTTGACGGCATATAAGAAACATTACCAAAAGTATATAAAGTCATGATGACATGGAAAGAAACTGGAATATTGGAAACAAAATGAGGGTTATAAAAACCTTTAAAAAAAAGTGAATAATAAGAGGTGAAAGGTAAGGTCAGCTGATAAAGGGTAATGTAAAACAAGAGCTAAAACTGTTTCCTGTTAAAAGTAGATATAGTCACGCAAACTATTCTTCCCCCACCAACAAAACAAACCCCCTTTTATACTCAATGAACTGTACTTAAGTTTAGAATAAGAAGGGTTGCTTCAGTTTTGAGGGGAAAAGTTGAGAGACTATGTGTGTGTGTGTATATATATATATATATATATATGTGTGTGTGTGTGTGTGTGTGTGTGTGTGTGTGTGTGTGTGTAACAGGGTTTTGTTAGTGCCAGGAAGTTATTCAAAGTTGAAATTGTGTTCAGAGCTTCAGATAACTAACCACAGTTACATGCTATATTTATGCTAAACTAACTAGAGGTATGCTCACAATTAACATGCAATATCCATGTACAAGTATATACAGGCTTACGTTGCGTTACTGTATTACCCTTGTTATGGTGGAATGAAATTTAAAAAAAACAGTTAATAAATATATCTAAAAAAAAACCATTAAAATATTTTATTGTTATAATTTAAATATCCAGTTTTTGATTAAAAATATTCAAATTATTTATTAAGCTTTAATTTTAACTTATTTTGGTGATATCTTTAACTAAATTTGTAGTGACAACTTAAAAACTAACATACAAATCAAAATCACTAAACTTATTGTGATGATGAAATATTTATTATGCATGTAAATACTCCTAATATAGGTTCTTACGTATTAACGCCACCGCAGCTATTGCTTTATTTAAAAACAAAGTAGTCAATCGGATTTCAGTGGAAAATGAACAGTCTCTTTATTAATTTTAATAAATGGTTATTTATATTTATTTATTTTATAAATATAATTTAATCAAACTTAACCTACGCTCGCTAATTAACAGGAGTGTTTTGATTATTTAAATAATAAATAATTGCAATAATTATTGAATTTATAAAATAAATATTCAAAAAAATTACGGTGTTAATTAGTCAAGGTTAGCGAGCGTAGTTTAAGTTTGGTTAAATTATATTTATAAAATAAATAAATATAAATAACCATTTATTAAAATTAATAAAGAGACTGTTCATTTTCCACCGAAATCCGATTGTCTTTAAATAAAGCTGTAGCTGCGGTGGCATTAATACGTAAGTACCCTAATATATAATACTCCATATTGGGGCTGCTTGAAAAAGTCAGAAAATTATTTAAAAAGTAAACCCTTTTTTAATTATAAACCAAACCAAATTTAATAAATATAACATTTTTCAAACTTCCATCATAATATTTTTTTAATCACTGCTGCAGCCATCATCAGTGACTTTCTTTTTCCTATTTAGCCTCTGGGAGTTACTGTCATGTATCATTTCAGAGGATGAATGAGGATGATATGTATAAGTGTAAATGAAGTATAGTCTTGTACAGTCTTAGTTTGACCATTCCTGAGATGTGCGGTTAATTGAAATCCAGCCACCAAAGAACACTGGTATCCACGATCTACTATTCAAATCTGTATGAAAGTAACTACCTCTACTAGGACTTGAATGTTGAAACTCTCGACTTACAAAATCAGCTGATTTGGGAAGATGTGTTCACCACTAGACCAACCCGGTGGATATCATCAATGACTGGTGGCTGATGTTCTCACTTGACATCATCAGATGATGGTTTTTTTTTTTTTTTTTTTGAGTTGGCAGACATATTTACAATACAGTCAAAAGGTTTGTTGGGTTTGAATCATTTAGTCTGTTCATTTAGTGTATTCTTCTTTCTGTGGTTTTCATATTTAAACATGAAGTATACAGAACATACAAAAACTGTGTAATAAATTTGCTGTTATGATTTGAATCCACTTTACCTTTAGATAGTGTTTGAAATACATGACCACCTTATAAAAAATAGAAAAAGATTATTAGTCAGTCAGGTGATGCCAGGTTGAGAACAGCAGCATCTATCACTGAGGATGGCCAAAAAAGTGACAAAATACTATGTGTGATTAAAGATTGTTATATTTCTTAAATTTTGTTTAGTTTGCTATTTAAAATATTTATGGTTTTAAATCAGAATAAGGTTTCATGATAAAAATTAGCTCTCAAATCTTGTTCAGCACCTGGTAAATATGCACCATATTTTTTTTTTAATAAAAGAATAATAAATTATTTTTTTTAATAAAAATTGTAACACATTTTAATGGGTTTTTTTTTTACAAATGTGCCTAAAATATATCATTCACTTGTATCAAACCAGGTAATCAGAAAATTTTTTTTACTGTATACCACAGTAATTTGATTTATGAGAAGAGACCTTTTTCAGTTCCTATTTTATAAAATTATTTATTGTCCTTAAAAATCTTCTAATAATTTTTTTATAATTAAAAATTTCCTTTTACATAAACAGTAATAGCTAATAATTTCATTCAACAAAAACATGAGTATATATATATATATATATTAAAATATTGACACTTTAAATATCATTATTTTGTATGCGCTAGTTATATTATTACTTTTACAAAGTTGAATCGCTGTTATTTTATGTATTTAAAATATTATGTTTATATGAATTAACTGGCCTCAAACCTCCATGTTAAGAGCGATAGGTCTCTCTGCCTTTTGTGTAGAAGGTTATGGGTTCATATCCCAGACAGGCTTGATATGTTACTGCATGATCCAACAATCATTTTGAATCGATTCATCCAACTTCTTTTGGTGCTTCTTGTCAGTCACAGAAACAGGTCAACTTCTGCTCAGGTTATCTTCATTCAATATTTGTTTTATCATCTTCTGATGCATGAAATTGTATCACCCACCAGCTTGGAGAAATTGTATCTCAGAGAAATGAAACTACTAGATGGCAGCACCTGTTGGTTTGTGCAACATTTTGTTCTCTTGTTACTTTCCAGTACGCATTACATTTTAGTCGACCCTTGTACAGTAGTACATAACGTGAACTTAATGTTCAGATTTTTTGTGATTCAAATGTTCAGTGCCCTATTTTAAGATGATTTAATTTATCAAATTAAAATTCATTCAAAGAAGATGTATTTCTGAAAATAGTTGAATGCATTATTATTAGTATTTACAGTTATGCACTTCTTGATCTCTGTAATAAGAATCCTTGATGCTAATTATACTTTTTATACTCCTTGTAGCCTTGTTAAACATCTCATAAGTGTTTTCTATCTAGGCTTTATGTCTACTGATAATAGCATTAATTAGATTCATACTGAACTTTTGGATATTATAAGTATATATTAAATGAACATTTAATTTGTATACTGTTTATATTAAAAAAAAATCATTATAATGTAATATTTGTTTAGGTATACAAAGACACTTGTGAGGCCAGGAGTTGATGCGCAGAAATATAATCCTGAGCTTGTGTGGATGGAATCAGACCCAGATCCAACAATTCGTTCTTTGAGTGATAAATTGAGACATATTAGACAGGTAATTTTTATATCTTCTAATATTTGTTTGAATTTCTTTAAAAATGGTTTAAACTTATTGAAACAATAAAAATATTACAATAACCTTATTTAGTAGAATTGGCCCATAAAAAGCAGTGTGAATCATTTCAGTGTTTTGAATCGGTCATATGATAAACATCACATTTAGAGAGTATAATAGAAAATTGTTATTTGAGTGTACTTTTACAGTCATTTTACCAGTTTAATACTATTCTCCATTCTTTTTTGTTTTGTGCTAATTTTTTAACCGCAACATACAGTATTTAACACATTCAGTTCTGAGCACTTCCAGGCGCATAATCTTTGTATACATGCAACCTGTTGACCACGCACATATGTGTGGTAGTACAGCAGTTTTTCTATTTCTACTGGTGGGAGTCAGCATGTTACTGTTGACTCTGTATCATTTGTTAGCCCATCAGAAATATTTATATTTTTTTACTGTTCAGTTCATTTGAGGTTACATTCGCTTTTTTTTGGCGCGCATTTTAAATTTACATGAACTTTCATCATTTTTGAAAGAGGATAGATTGGTTTTACAAATTATTTGTATTTCAGTTAGTATTGATTAGACAATTGATTATGTTTTACTTTTATTTTACAATTATACATTGTCACTATTATTTTCATTTTAAATTAATACTTTTTGGCGATTATTACTACCAGATCATTCTATTTTGAGATCTACAAAAGCATGACAAAATTACTTAAATGTGAAGATTATTTAAGTCGATCATGATGTTATTTGTTTGGGAAAAAAAACCATTCATCAAGGTTACATCCTTCTGGATCAAGTGATCAATCAAGAATTTTAATTAATGATTTGATATTTATTTCAGGGAGATAGTGAAAAAAAGCCCTGATGCTTGGGAAAATCCAAGGTTTGTTCAAAATACTTTTGATATAACTTATTTTGTTGGTAAGTATTTTGATTCGACCAGTAAAACTCTGCATAATAAGACAGTAGAAACTCTAGTTTTCATACATGAATTTTTATAGGCTTGTAGAGTGTGCTTGTTGCTGCTAGGCAGCTAGTATGTGTAGTTTGTATAACAAACATGCTTGTTACATTTTACTTATATGTATTTGACATGTCGAACTATGCTACTGCATCAAGTTTTCTCAAAAACTCGATGATAATTTCAGTATAATTTGAGTATTTGGCACTGGTGATGTTAAAGTTAGATAAATTAAAGATTGGTAAAACTGATTTAAAAATGATCATTCTTCAGTTGACTGACTGGTGTAGCAGTAGGCCAAGATTGTTTTACTATTATGGAGTTATGCATCATGAATATACAATACAGTAAAACTGTTAACTGGTCAAGAAGTTTCTCCATGTTCTTGATAATGTAATTTAGCAAAGCAACTGAAAATGTGAGAGTCACAGGATTGGTAGCTGTATTGCGATGCTTATCGCATCTGAACCAGGATTTTTTTGTCAAATACAGAGTTTTCTGAGTTCATCAGCCCTTTACTCTCTAAACAAAGTTCCTTATGAAGCTGAAGATGCCATTACTAGGATCTGATTTGAAAATTCAGAGGATTTTGAAAAAATATGACAACACACCCGATATTCAAACCAAAAAAGGACTTTCAAAAATGGAGGAACTGCCGGATTAATTTTTTGTTCTATCAAAGTAAATACATTGAAGTAGATTAGAATTAGAAATCAATATATGTTTTTTTTCCCTGGACCATGCTTGGATACGTTTTGAAAAGATCTTGTAAATCATGGATCTAAACTGTGACAATTTACTTGTACGTTCATAAATTTTTTATACTTAATTTTTTTTTTTAATGAAGATGAAATAATTTAAGGTTTCCTGTTCATAACAATTTACATTTGCAATATAATTTGTTTCTACTTTTAAACATAAGATTACTTTGACAGATTAATTTATTCGTGTGTTGAAAAAGAAAGAAAAAACTTCTTATGAATCTATTCTAAAAAAAAAATTATACTAGGACTTACTGGATAATTCATCAGTAGAAACCATTAAGAGTGGAGAGGAATATTTTTTTAAGAAAATTTATCTTATATTTTTATTATGGAGGTTAATATTTTTTTAAGTTGATTCTTTTTACCAAGTCATTATAATTTTCTTTTGTTTTATTCTCAAATGTATTGTACATTTCTACCAATTATAGGTTGTTATGGGTCAGTTAAGTCAAACACAGAATCTGGTGTCAGAATCTTATATGCGTGATGAAGAAGAAGGAAGTGGCAGTGGACAGCAACCTGTTGACGATGATGAGGATGACCAGTATGAATGGCCACACCAAGGTTCTGGTTCAGGACATGATGCTGGAGAAGATCATGGTCAGTTTATTAAAAGAGATTTTTTTTGTGTATTTAAAATAATTATTCTTTAAAATTAAGCCTATATATTTGTTTGAAATTACAAAATTGTTGAAAATTGGATTGTTTTTCTTCTATTCTAACAGAAAATTATATTTAGAAAAAACATTCTAAAAGCCATGAAAATTTAAGGGAGGATTTTCAATTGCAATAAAATTTCACTAATTCAGACATTGTTTGGAATGATTCAGTTTTTTAGATGATTCATACAAACCATTCACTTTGAAAATATTTTTTAATTATTTTTTTAAATCTGAAAAATTAGAAAAACTTTTAAGGTGCGTGGAAATAGTTCTTCCAGAAAATCTTTATGGAGCTAATTATGCAGCTCCTTCAATGTTGTTACTAGCATTGATATTATTAATTAGGTGTTTAGGAAACCCCTTTAGTATATAGTCAAATAACATATTTTATCTGTTCAGTATTTGTTTGGTTAGTATATTATTTTCTTTTTTTAGAAAATTTTAGACGTTTGTCGTAATTTTAGTTACAGAGTAACATGTTTTTAATAAATAATTATTTATCACTTTATAACACAAAAAATATGATATTTACAAGGATCAGTAAGATATTACCAGAATTTTTGTTTTTAACATTTATTAGTACAAAATAATAATACAAAAAAAAAATCAATTTCCATGTAATCTTCCATAAGTCATACATATTTAACCAACATGTGAAGACCTTTGGATCCCTTCCTTAAAAAAAGGTTTGAGGATATGTCATGAGTGATGCATACAAACTTCTCTATTGTTGCTCTGGGATTGATGATGCTGTCCCAGCGCCTCCATGTCACGTTTCAATGATCCAAACAAAAAGAAATCACAGGGAGTTAAATATGAACTGTACAGGAGGGGAATACTTCTAAAGTTTCCCAGTAAATTTCATCCGATTTATCCTGAATGCTAACAACTGTTTAAGACTTAGCATTGTTGTGAAGGAGAATTATATCTCTGATTGACTGACAATGGCTTTTGTTTCTGTAGACATTTTTCACTTAGTCCAAGAGCTGGCAGTAGCGCCTGATTGGTTAAATGCCATCTTGCTGAAAAATGATGTTAGGTTTTGAATGTTGTTTCTGGTGATAGGCAAAATTTCCCAACATATCAAGCAAGGTAAATGTTACTGATCACAGTTTGTTCATGAAATAAAAATGGACCGATCATTCACTGCCCTACGTTAATTTTCAGATTGTTTCAATGAAACATTGAAATATTGAAATTCAGGTTTTCTGAACCCCCGATTCTGAAGTAGTAACTGAACTTTGAAAGGATACATTTTAAATCCCTCCTAAAAATTTATCAACAATGGAATGAGGAATCGTTAATTCACATACTGCTTGTCATATTGATTTGTTGGGACTGCAAATAAATGCCTGTTGCATTTTATACAACTTGTTTAATATTTTCCTCTAATACACTTTGCCACTCGTGATCTTTCTTGTGTTCAACACTTTCTATAGTAGGCCATGATAGTGATCTGATATTGTTTTAAACTTATGAAGATCTTTCGGAAAGTTCTTAGAAAGTAAAATTGTTTTCTTTACTCCATCACTACAAACAAGCAACTAAATGCACTTGTCTGAATCTTTATGGAACACCATCTCTCTCTTTTTCTGTTTAGTCTTCAGAACCACAGTAAGGTAATACTTCAGAGGATTATATGTATGTATATGAATGTAAATGAATGTAAATGAATTGTAGTCTCAGGTCGACCATTCCTTACGGTAATTCCATAGGCTAAACAGAAAAAAAAAGAGAGGTCAACCATTATTGAGACCGTTATTTGGTCATATTTGCACCACCTCTGTATCAGGCCGAGAATTTTTTCAAACTAAAAAAACATACGTGGTATGTTGAATGTTGAATCAGTGTATACGATTTTATTTTCTGAACTTTTCAACACATTGTGCTTTCTTTTGACTATTTGTGGCTATTATTGAGTGAATTAAATCTGATTTTTGGTTTGATTATCAGGCGGCACAGTAATTGACTTTGGAGGTGTTACCTCCAAAGTTACAATATGACAATGAACACCTTCAGGGGTATTCACTTTTTAAATACTTCTGTTAAATAAAATCTTTCTGTATATTTTTCTGTGATCTACATTTAAATTGTTGTTATTGATATTTAAAGTTGTAAAGATCTTTTATGGCTACACCGTATAAAAAAATGTTTTTAACAACTTCAAAGTGTTTTCATTCGTCTTTGTGGCCATCCTCAGTAACTGGTGCAGCTGTATGTTGCAGAATTCACCGTAGCACCATAGTTGCTCTTTTCTTTCTTTGTAAATTTGTTATTAATTTTATTTTTTATTTATTTATTTTCCAGCACATGGTAAAATAACACCAACTGGTGGTGTAAACACAGATGTTACAACCGGAACAAGTGGTAGCCCTGGTGGTGGAGGTAGTGGAACACAAGTAAATCCTAAGACAGCTTCAACAGTATCATCTATAATGAATAATCGACTGCAACAACCAACATTAATGATAATAGCTGTTACTGTATATATATTTAATACATTTTATTCATCATTTAGGTTTAACTGTGCAGGAGACAATGAATTATATTTCTTGCATTGAAAATAATATATATATATTAATTTTATATGCACATATATATATATATATATATATATATATATATATATGTACTTATGTACCATTTGTAAAGTAATAATAAAAATAATAATAATATCTATTGCTATATTATTATTATTTTTATTTAAAATTAATATTGTTAGCTAAATAATCCGTTTAACAGACAGGCATTGATTCAACTAACATAAAATAGTAAAAGTTATATTCATAACACTCTTATAAAATTAACGATAGTAGCATATGTATATTGTAGATTCATAAAAAAAAGATGATCATATTTTTTTTAAATTTAAACTTCATAAACTATTGAAAAATTCTTTTTTAAAATAAATTAAAAATCTTGTATTAAAATAAATTTGACTTGTTTTGTTCTGACAGATATCTGTTAACAGTTACATTATATTAAGAAGAAAGAAAATTATGTTGTTATTCATATACGTACAAACATCAATGAAGTTTAATCTTCTTTCTGTCTAATATATTTAATTATGAAAAGTTCACATATCGGTCAAAATAATGGCTTTTCGGAAAGCTGGGTCACAGATTTATTGTAAATTTATTGTCTTTACCATCAACAGAAAGAGCAGAAAGAAGAAGACTGGAAGCAGTGGAATTGTGGATTTGAAGAAACAAGCTGAGTGGATAGGAAAAGAAATGATCAAGTGTTAGCAGAAGTGAGTGAGAGGAGGTCCTTGCTAAATGTTATGTGAAGAAGAGGAGCGAAATTGATAGGACATGTAATACGACATGATGAGTTCTTGACGAATATATTTGAGGGCAAGGTTTGTGTAAAAATGCTAGAGGTAGACAGAGAGCAACCATCATCAATAATTTTAAGGAAGAGATTGGTCTTGGTTCATATAATGACTTGAAGAGAGAAGTAATGAGAGTGGCTAAATCGACAAGGCATAGCCGTTACTGAATAGTAGTAATACCATCAACACATTTAGGATTTGGAATAATAATAATTCTAACACAGTATACAGGAGTAGTTAAAATAGAACATCCTTAAGAAAGATCGAGTAATTAGAGGTGGCACAAAAGATGGACCACTTGGATTTCCGTATCTGTAAAATCCATAAGCAAAGAGAGAACAAAATAAAAGGTTTAATAAACTTTTTTTAAGTTTGTTTCTTCTTCTTCTTTTCCTTATACAACATCCTGGGTCAGGCACTGAATCACAAACTACTCTCTTACACTGTCCCTTCTTTATCTAGCCACTTTTTCTTCAATCTACCTCTTGGTCTCTTCTCGTTTCTCTCTCGATTCAGCATTTTCAATATTGCTTTTTTCTTATTCTCTTAACACTCTTAATTCTTCCTATCCTATCCGACACATTTTGATAACACTCTCTTTATATTCCTCACCTGATCCCCCTTTTCTCTTGATTATAATCTTATTTTTGTTGAAGCAAATGACCATGAATTTTTATCATCCACTTTCGTTCTCCATCCCTCACTCTTATTTTCACCAGTTCATCGATCATCTCATCTATTCATCTACTCTCAGGTACATCTCTTTATCCTTCCTTATATATGTACGTATTCTCTGTTTCATTTCCATCAAATTGGGCTTTGATTAATGTTACAGTATTTTTAATTCTAATTATAATTTTTATGGATAAATAAATAATATAATAATCAATTAACATAGTCTTAAAAAAAATCAATAAATATATGCTACAGATGTAAAATAATCAGAAATTCTGTAACTATCAGATGTTAAAAACAAATGGTTTTGTTAGAACATAATATGTTTCATCAGTATTGATAATTTCACTTTATGTGAATTATTTTTAGAACTGATTACATTTTTATTAATTTATTAGATATTAGTAAACTGAATTAATACAGATGCCCTAAATGAATGTATATCTGCGTAAAAATATATGATAATCATTACTGTTAATGAATGTACATCATTCTGTGGGGAGGGGGATCAATATCAATAAATTTTAAGATTACTGTGTTTATGTATGTCAATTTGAATTTATAATTAAATAAAAAATAGTAAAGTGGTAAATTTCAATAATCCTTTTTTTTTATAGTAACATCTAGTCATAACTGCATTATGATATAAATTAAAAAAATGTTACTCTAGGAATTAATTAAGTTGCACTTAAAATTAATAATATTCAAGTGACCCTGAATTTATTAACAGTGAAGTAACAACGTACCGTTTGAGGGCTAGTTCTATGTTTTAATAAAAGTTATTTAATATTTTATGAAGTTATATATTTAAAAATATTTGTTTCTAATTTTTTATGAATCTAAATTTATTTTTTAATAACTAAGTAATAACTGAATAATAATAATTTTAGCAATAAATAAATAAATATCATACTGCAATTTCTATACTGATTACTACTGTATTTTTTTAATACATATATAATAATGAGATATTTTTCAATTTTAATTATAATGTTTTTTTAAGGGTATGTATTTGTATATATTTTTTAAATTTATATTTTGAATAATAATTATTATTATTATTTATTGTACATTATATTTTTAATATTTGTAAATTTATTATTTTAATGTATTTAATATAATGTATACTTCAACATATTTTTTTTTTATTATGATATTCTTATGAGCAAAATAATTAATAATATTATTATTTAAAAATTTTTTTTTCTATACATCAAAGGTCGGGCTAAATTTTTAATATATTTTTTCTTAAATTTTTGAACATGTTTTGTTAGACTTAACATAAGTGACTACTTCTACACAGATTTAATATTTATTAAATATGATCTTTTGAACATTTATTGTTAAATTTCACCATTCATTATATGTAAGAATCTTTTGTCATTTCAATTTTAGGGACGAATTATTTGTTCTTTTTTTTTTTTTTTTTTTAATAGATTGTAATTTATCGGCTTGGTAATTTGATAGAATAAAATTAAAATGAAGGCTTAAAAGCAGAAAAAATTATTTTAAGATCTTAAAACCTTTCTTCAGAAGTAATTTCTTTTAAAAACTAATTTATCAGCATTTTGTATATAAATTTTACATCAATTTAAATCTTATGATAAGTAAGAAATGTACTTCAGTAGTACTACTGCTTCTGGTTTGGTTTTTTTTTAAGTCCTGAAAGAAAATGGAGTTTTTGGACACAGTTGCACTAGCATAAAAAAAAAGAATTTTTTCCTACTGAATCCCTATGAAGTGGTTGTCATGACAATTACTAGAAGATGTTGGCAAAACTTTACAAATGGAACCAGGATTGTTACTAAACCAATTCTCACGGCACATATCCAAGGAAATGGATTAAAATTTACAAATTGGAGATAGTTGGCCTACTGGACTGCTTCAGTTTAGCTGAAGCTCAGAGGGTGGCTTTCTGCCTCTGATCAAAACTTGATCAGGGTAGTTTTCTGCCTAGACCAGGTTCAAATAAATATTTTAGACTGATTTATAGCAAACCGTTTTTGTTGCCTATGTATAGTTTTATTTATCTCTTTGAAAATAAAATGCAATTTTTTATGGATTTATTTTACAGTTATGTGTACACAAAATACTAGTACAAATACAAAATAACAATAAAGCATTTTTGTAGTAAACCAACATATATATAATGAAAAAGTTTAGACAAATTATTCTATGAAGTATTTATTTACATTTTAATATTTAATGGATTTAATTGATAGATATTATAATTTACATTTCATTATATCAAAATAGTTTTATCAATTATCTAACATCCACCAACTTTGAAAATATTGTTGTAACCTAAATTGTTGTAACATTACGTAAAAATTATTACAGATTGTATTCGACACAGTAGATGACTGATGAAAATGGTGAACTACATTTGTTAAAGTAAGCGAATGTGTTAAATAGTTACACCCATTTAATTTAATTCCATCAGTAAAGGTATTACATTTTAAATATTCATGATTAATATTAAATTAAAATAAGGTAAATTAATATTAAGTAAATTTTTGAGTAATAATGTTACAAAATTCAAATTATCTATTTTCTATTTTTTTCTTACTTTGATAATTTGATTGTTGTCGTTTTTTGTTTGTGTCAATCCGTTTTGAGTTTTTCAACTTTTTTTTGTATTCGATTTTCTATTTGTCAAAGTATATTTACTTTTTCAAATTATTTACATTTATAATTATACATTTTTTAATATATTTCTGTTACCAATTATTCAAAACTTACAAGTTATTGTTTTTGCCAAACCTATTTTAAATAAAAGATAATTTTTTATTGCTAATAAAAAATTGATTCCTTGTTGATAAACCATGCTAAAGAAATTCTAAAAAAACTATGTTATCAAACGTCAACTTTTTATCTTATTTAAATTTTTTATGAAACCTATTTAACAAAGATAAATAGATTTATTCAAATTAATAATATTTAATATTTATTATTATGTAGTATATACCACCTGGGTAATATGAAATAAGTATTGTGATAAACAGTAATAATGCTAACCTCTGTTGTGGAATAATAGTGATTTCGGTCTTTTATCCAAAAGGTCCTGGATTTGAATTCTAGTTAAAAGTTACTGTTTTTTTTTCCTATGATATAAAATTTATATCGTATTCTCTGGTTCTGACTTTTAAGCCTATGTCGTGAATTAATCATGTATAAAAATTAAAGTTTCTTGATTGATTAACCTAATAACACTGAATTGATTTCCTGTCAGAGTTTGAAAATTTTAAAAGTACTGAACAACCAATTAAAAACTACTAGTCATTTAAAAAATATATACATTACTATAAAAAAACAAATATATATTAAAAATTTAAACACCAACCTTTGATGTTTTCTCTCTTTCAAAAATATGTTGCTATTATTATTTTTTTAAATATATACCGCATCTGTCGTTATTATTAAAATTGTATATACACAAATTTGGTCAGAAATGTATTATGTATATTAAATAATAATACTTTTTTTTAAAAATAATAAATAAATTAATTATAAATAAATAATTTTAAAATTAATAAAAGTTATTGTTTTCTTCTTTTTTTTTAGTGTGAATGTATAATAATTTTTAATTTTATTTAGGCTGTTATAAGGATGAAATGATTCTTGTAAGATAGGATAAGTAAATGAAAAAATATTGCTGTTTTTTGATTGGCTGTGATAGAAATAAGGAATTTTATTTATTTTCTTTTCATAATCCTTTACAAATTAATAGTTGGAAATTTTTTATTGTTGAATTTTTTTTATTTATTAATTATTTATTTTTAAATTAATAAAAAAAATTTTTTGACAGATTTGTGTATTGCAGTATCATAATAATTAATTTTAAAAAAGTTATAAATAAATTTATATCAAGAAATAATAATAAAATTAAAATATGCTCATCTAAAATTAAAAAAGCAATAATACTAAATATTGTATATTTTATTGCTCATTTGCAAAATTTGTTTTTTTATTTTATTTATAAAAAATTAACTTTTTAAATGATCAATGAAAAATAACATTTTAAAATGATTAAATAATTTTAGAAAAATTTAAAATATCCTTAAAGGTATTTTATTACTATGTATTTATATCGGTCGCTTAAAAATGCCAACTAGCATCTAAATATATATTGAGCTTAAATTACATATAACATAATATGCTTGTTAATTAATGTAATACAAACCTATTTATCAATAATTTGTCATAATTTTTTTGTTAATTGTGTCAGTTTTTAATGTAAGGGAAGGACATTGTGAACAGGTCTTGTCTTGATGTAGCTTGCCATTAATCACTTTGTAAATCATCACTGTTATTAATAACTTATGAGTGACCACTATATATTACTTATATAGTGACCACATCATGGTGTAGATGCAGCTAATGATTTACATGGAGGCCATAGTTAATGACTTTAAATATCAACTAGTTTGATTTTACATTACACTTTACCTAATCCCAGTTCTGTGATTGGTTTGTACTAGATTATTTCTTGTAAAAATCAAATCTGCTGTAGTGTTTTCACTGCAGTAGAAATTTTTATTCATCAAGAACAGGATTGATGTGCAGATAATATGCTACACACTCATTTAATTTTGGTTTGAGCAAATAAAAACTAAACGAAAATGTTTCCAGCATATTCTCAAGTACGATTGAAATCTATCTGGATTGGCTTTGACTTATGTAAAAAGATGATGATATTCAGCCAATTCTTGCAGTTTTTTATTAATTGGATGTGCGGAAAACATGCAGTTACTTAAGGTACTTGTTAACACCGCTTTGTTGTTGATGACATCTGATTACTAGCATCGCTAGTGTCGCATATCATGATTAAAATATTACCAACATTTTTGTGCATCTTCAAGTATGATTGAAGTAGCATAGATCTACCTCCTCCTTAAGTTCTACTAACCTCCACTATGAATTACATCTCTACTTTCACCATGAGCCAGACCATCATCGCAGCCTAGTCACCATGTCTTTTCCTTAAGAGTCTCACTGGTTTAATTTCAGATTTATTAAAATCTTTAATAAATCACAAATCCTGAGATTTAGACTCAAATCTTAGGTAATCTGACTGTGATGGTTATTTCACATCTATATATTTCTACAGGATAGAACCTTTGCTTCAGGAATAATAATTAAAATTCATTTATAGTTTTGGAAAAATTTCATCAATACAGATCATGTTCTGTGTTCAGCTCAGTGACATAATAAAGATGCCACTGATTGTAAAATTTGTCATGAAAAAAACTTTTATTATAATTCACTCGATGAAAAAATATAGTTTTATACCGTATGCATTATTAATCAATGGATGAATCTGTTACTTCATGAAAATCCATCATAACTAACTAATAACTCAAACTAATTTTGTGAATCTGGTAGAATTATAGAAAAGTTAGTCACAGAAATAAGTTGTTTTGATCTATTTTCTCCAGATGTGCAGTTTCAATGATTATATTACATAAAGAATTTTCAAAATTTTGACCATTTTTTAAAAATTCTATTTTTGACTTTTGTTAAAGGTAGAAAATGTTTTGTTGGTGTTGAATAGTATTTTAACAAATTTTATTGTTAATACATTTTCATCTTTGTTTGGACAGTCTAAAGGGCTTTGAAGAAAATAAAAAATTGTATTAAAACTGGTGTAAATTATGGTCATTTCTAAAAAAAAAAAAATAATAATAAAAAGAAAATTGCAACAACTTTTTGTAATTGTTGAATAGAATACAGAACTTGTATGTCTTCATATTTCTGTTTTCTTATGTGACACTGTGAAGTAACTAGATTCTTTTCTAACAGATGCCCAAAATTCCTAGTAGTTTTAATGGAGATTAGCTTTTCTTTCTCAACCTTTTTTTCATTAAGTTTAACTGAAATTATCAAACAATAAATGTATTTTAACAGCATTGTTAAGATAAGTAGTTCAATGCAAAAGAAATACTTTTTATCTCGAATGAGCATAAATAACATTTTTTTCTTAGATGTCACTCTTTTCTTAAAAATGCATAGATTAATTTTTTTATATAATCTTGTACCGATGTTATAAAATGTCAAAATTGCAATATTGTTGAAAAGAGATAAAAAACAGGGTACTATTATGCATAATTTTCTGCTAATTTTATGATTTTTTTACAAATAAATTTGAACTTGTGACAGAGAAAATTACAAAATTAACTCAACATTTTAGTTAAACGGTTCATAAGAAATAACTTTTCAGATGCAAAAGTTCTTAAGTATTAAATATTGTAATGTGAAATTAATGAAAAACAAACCATGTTGCCATAAGCACAAAAAAATAAAAACAGCCAACATAATTCTGAGTGAATTTCTTTACCTAGTTTCTATTTCTAGGAATTATTAGCTGTAGTCAGGAGAAGCACAGTAAGTATTTAAGTTCCAACTGATTTTTAAGTTACAACAGCTTATTTTAAATGATTATTGATTTGTTTCTCTTTCAAACCATCTTGTGATGAAATTTTGTTCAGTTGGTATACCTTTCGACAAAGCACAATAGATTAAGACTGAAACATTTGCTTATATAGCCCCAGTGTTTGCACAATAAACAAAACTTAACAGGTCGGCTGGCAGGTCTGTTTTTGATCAGGGCAATAAAAATAAATGTTTTTTTGGACTGTAGATAAATATTTATTATAATATTTTTTAGATGCATCAGTTAATTAAAATGTGTAAGCCTCTTAACTACCGTCAGTTTAAATTTTATCTTTTTCCTTCCAAAGATCATATTTTCTGGGATAAACAGAATTAAAAATAAAAAAATGTTGTTTATTTCTACAGTGGTTAAAATTTTTTTTTTTTTTTTTTAATAAAACAGGTTACTTATTCCTTTTAATGAAAAAAAGAAGATAAATGGGTTTATAATGTATTATATACTAGTTTATTAAAAAAAATAATGTTACACAAAATACTAGTTTAATAAAAAAAGTTATGTTTCACAAATTTTTTTTTAAGTCATATTTATTGTGTTCAGATTATTAAATAAATAAATTAAGTTTATGATTTTTAATAATAGTTTATAATATAGTATAGTATTTATTGCTATTATAATTTTTGTTTATTAATAAAAATTTTTTTTTACGATTTTTTCTTGCGGCTGTTACTTTTGTGTTTTTTTTTTTTACTTGTCTATTAATATTGTTTTTTTTTTCGTTTTTTCAAGGAGGTAAATTTAAATTTAAGTTAATCTTAGTAACATAATGACTTTTCCATTCTTATAATTTGTAAATTTTATATTGTTACTTTTTAAAAATATGTATTAACATTACAGTTTTGGAATAGATTTTAAAATATATATTTGAAAAGTAGCTATTTTTTTGTATATATATTTTTTTAAGTTAAAAAAATAATTTTTAATGTTTTTCAGTGGTTGATGTTTTAAAATTGTTTATGTAGTTTTCTTAGCTTGGATCTATAAAGCTGTTAAATTTACAACAGAGAAGATAAAATATTAAAAATTTCATATTAAAGTAATTTTAGATGAAAAAATGTGACTTCCTACAAAAATATAAGAAAGTTTTAAGCATTTCGTTTTTAAAAAAGATGATATTTTTAATTAATTTTTACTTGCTATTCTTTAATTTACAATGGTTCAACTGTGTCCTCTTATAAAAAAAAATCAATAAAACTTTTGTTCTAAAAGGCAGTCACACAAGTTGATTTTTTAAAAATTGTTATGGGAATAACAAAAAAAAATGACTAAATTCCAAAAAAATATTGTTCCAGTAGTGCATTAAATTCATGTTCTAAAATTTCTTTTTGGAATTTATGCATAATAAGAGAGGAACATTTTGGTTTTGTTACAAATTTTATATTGCGCCTTTTAATTTCACACTTCAATTATTTATTCAATTTCACTTTCACAATATGTAAATTTCTATTTATTTGTCTTTAACTCACAATTATTATAATTAACTCAACAAGTCTAATCTGCAGTCAGTTATTTACTCTCACTTTGGGAGCATTAGTAAAAATAAGTTGCCTAAAAATTAAAGTGCATAACTCTGTTTTGCATTAAAAATGAGTATTGAACCGTATTGGATAACTATACAAACTTAACATACTAACCGTTTTAATAATTATACTACAACGCTTGAAATTTAAAGCAACCCTTTCGTTATTTTCTAATTTTTAAAAATTGTGTATAAATTTAAAAAAAATCAGTACATTTATAAATTACAGATAAATAACAAAAAATACAATAATTTTACAAAATTGACGTTATAAATGTAGCAGCAATACATTTTAAAGATGATTAAGGTTCAACTGTTCAGTCATTTATCACATTTACTTATATTCAGTACACATCACTTATAATTTTTGATCCTCTTTGATAAAAATACAAGGATTTACTAATTAATACTTTTATTTACAGCTTTATTTATTTTTTATAATATTTATAAGTTTATGGTTTAATCTTTAATAACTTTTCCAATAGCAATAATGTGGTATTTATGTATTTAATTTTGTTACAATAATTGCATGAACAGCAGCTACACATTTTAATTGAAAAATAAACAAATTTAAAAACTAAAATATGAAAATATTCTAATACTCTGTGATAAACCGTAAATATGCATATACAATTTTAAAAAAAAATGTAATTTAAAAAAATCAATTTGTGCAACTGCCTTTTTGAACAAAAATTTTATTTTATTTTTTTATACTTATATATATATTGATGAGTTCATGTAGATCAAGCGCTGATTTAATCTAACCAAAACTGTAGTTATTATTTTATTAACACACACACACACGTATATATTATATATATTATACCATTTAATATTTTTTATAGTTTTTCATTTTGTAAAAATAATAAACATATGGTGTAATATATAACCAATAATTAATTAATATATAATGTTTTTTTTTTATTTTATTGATATAATCGCAGTTACTAATTATTGTTATATGAGAAATTAGATACAAATAATAATAAAGTTAACCTATTTCACAGTTTTCAGTAATATTTAAGAAGCTTAATCTGTTTACCATTGTCATTACATTATTATTATTATTGTTATTATATTATTATTATAATATAATAATAATAATAAACTAAGAAGTGCCATAGGTTGTTTAATTATAATGTTATTGAAATAATATGATAAATTATTTTGTATCAGTTTGTTACAATTTATTATAAATAAATAATTAAATTATTTATTTTGATATAAAAATAGTAATTATAATTAAATAAATTATTTTTGTTTAAAAATGCGTTTGTCGTTAAAATGTTAGTTAAAAATAATGTAATGTAATTAATTAATTAATTTACGATGAAGAAGTTATTTATAGATGTTTTAATTTTGATGATTTGTTTGTTTGTTAGTTCGTTGTATGTATGAATATTGAGAATTTATGAATGAGTGTTATGTTCTATATTGTATTTTGTAATATAAAGATGGCACAGATTTACTTGCGTGACAATTGATTAATTTTTCAGTTTGTTGCTCATCATATTTTTAAAAATTATATCTATGTACACGCTATTTGATTTTCTTTCTTATACCCTAATCATTTTGTTTTTCTTTTGATGATATAACAAGAAAAAAAACAGGAATTTATTTAATAAGAATTTTTTTTACTCTACTTTTTTATAAAATTGAGTAATAAATCTTATTACATGTATTTATTATTACTTTTCCTCTGAATTATCTAAAACTGAAAATATAGATCAAGTAACATCATATGGTTGTGACCGTGTATCATTATTGTTAAATCTTTAAATATATAACAGTGTTATTCAGTCATCTAATCATGACTTGAAACAGATTCTTTTTATATATTACATCAGGGAAAAGGTTTCTTTGTCTTTTAATGCAAAAGTAAAACAAGGTTTTTTTTGTATTTTAAATGGAGTTTATTAAACAAAATATATGCTGTTATGATCTACCATCTTTTCCTATTTTTGAGGTAAAATCATAATCACATCGCTGTACAACTTTATTGTTTTCTGAATGATAAACTGTGATAAATAATTTTCTTGGGCCTTTTTTTGAAGCCAGTTTTATAATATTTAAGAGAATTTTGTAAAGACTGAAACAAATTGTTGTCTGATGGTGCAAGATTATATGGTGGAGAAAACTTTCCAGCCAAGCTGTCTCAGTTTTCGACGAATCACCCAAGATGTTTGGAGTCTGGCATTATCGTAATTGATGATGATACATTTCCTATCGATCAATTTTGGCCGTTTTATCTCAGTTGATTAGTGTAACAGTAAAATTTACTTCTAAATAACTTCAATGTATTAGTAAAAGGCTAATATAAGTGAACATAATCAGCCTTATTTAGGTTAACCATTTTTAGGTTAACTGGGTTTTACAGTTATTGACAGGACAGGTTAGAGTCAATTGTTTAACCAAGTGGTGACAGCTTATTGTGAACAGCTCCTTTCCCAACACACACACGCACACACACACATAAAACATCATTTTTCTTGGTGTCAATTCTGACTTCACCATTGTTTGCAGAACTTCACTTTGCTTCTACCATGATCTTTTTCATACATTATTGTCATCCACAATCCATTTTCATCGCCTATATGGAGCTATTTCAGAAGTGGTTTGATTTCATTCCGTTTTAATAATGGTTCACAGATGAAAATTTGATCCATTCAGTATTTATTGGCATTGAATTTTTTTGTATCTAGCTTTCTTCAAATCATTTAAAACTGTCTCTTGATTATTTTTTTATTTGTTACTGATATCATGACTGCTAATGTGGTTTTGCATAATTTTTCCATGATTTCATCTACTTTTTGAGTTGTTGACTGACCAGGAGGAGGTGCATCAAAATCTCCATGAAAAAATTGACCAGCTCTGTGCCACACGCATACTGATACCACATCATGTCTGTAAACATCACAGATTTTTTTAGCAGCTTGAGTTGCATTCTTCCTTTTTTATAATAAATCTTCAAATATATGAAATTTCTTTTTTATTTTGTCATTTTCAAGACGACTTGTTTTTAAATTAATAAACTAATACAATCATAGTGTTTCTAAAAATACACTGTGATGTGCCACCTTTTTAAAACATGCAAATACTGTAAAAGAAAGTAAATCTTGTTTAGTTAGAACAATAACAATGCAATTTAAATCTCTTTGTGACTTAGATGAAGGTGGTAAAATATTGTGATTAGGAATTAGTATAAATGAAAAAATTATCTTACATAAGGTTTTAGTAAATGTCATACTTTATAAACTTTTGCTGTAATTTCATCTTTGAAAAATATGTAGAACATTTATGAAAAATTATCAGGTTATGCAGTCTGTTGGTAATGTTATCAAAAGGTAGGAAAAACATAATTCATATTTTATCTTGTATGAAGTGATTGTGATTTCTGAGAAAAATTATATAAACTAAAAATAGTTGCTTAGAAATTTGTAAATTATCAGGAAGTATAACAGCAACAATCTTTATGCATATAAATAAATATATGCATAAAAAAGCATAAATTAGTATTAAAAAGTATAAAAAAGTAAAAATTAATTATATATAAATATATAATTTTTACATATATATGTAAATATTTACAATTACTAGATTTCATAGGCCTAAAATTCATGTTGGCAGAAGAAATCCAAAAAGACTAAGAAAGAACTAGATTGAAGCCAGAGTCATCATTCATCTACACCTTAAAGAAAGAAAAGAAGATTTTTTCATGTTATCATGATATTTGTCAAGGTAAGATTTTCAGCCTAGTTGCAGATTTATGTATTTCAGTGACATGCAACTCTGCTACCAGTTCATGTAAGTTAATGAAGACCATTTTTATCTCCCTTACATCCATTAAACATATTTATTTCTAGTCTGATATTTAAGAAAAAGTTTAATCACCAAGGAAAATTTTAAGTTTAATGATGATAAAAAATATTCCTAGTGAAAAAAAACCCTGAAAAAATTATTCCATTAATTTTACTGTATACAACTTTCACAGTCTTTAGCAATATAACTAACATATTTCAACAAAATACATGAAATATACTTATAAATAACATTAACCTGAAAATAATTTCCTCAAAAAAAAAAAACTCCTGAAATTTTTTAATATTTACCAAATTGTGTTTTATAAAACACAATTTAATATGTTATATAAAAATAATCACTACTGCTTCTTCTTCATGGTAACTATTTACAAAAATACTATTTTATAATAATAAACTAGTTAAGATGTGGAAAAGTCAGTAGAACATACATGTGTTCTTCTGTATGGCACATCCTGTGATAAATGAAAATAAATCATGATGGTTTTTATTACACCATAACATATAATCACTTCTGTTGAATTGAAATTTTGTTTTTTTTAGGAAATCCACCCTCTCAATCTCATCGCCATTGATTATAGATAATCTTGGTTTTTTTTTGTTGTAATGTTAGATACAAAAGTAGTTAACGTGCATTAAAACTGTAGGTTTACAAATGTCTGCCAGCAAGACAAGCTTACAGATAACTTATAATACAATATAAATATGAAGAAAAATGAGTAAAAAGAATTTGTCGCTGTAGAGGTTTGTTACTATATATTTTCATGACAGGTAAAAGGGGGAAATATTACTTATAGACTTCTGCACAGTAAAAAAAAAGATTCTTTCTAACAGATTGGAATTCGATTGTAAGCAAGTTGCTAAAAATTATTTTTTAATTCTCTTGTACAATTTTGAAGCCATGTTTTGCCTAAAGAAATTAATATACAATGTGTTTGACATACAGTAAAAATGTTACCACCAATTCACCAATTTTTTTTTTTTTGGGGAGGTTGTATACAATTTACAGAAAAAGCTTCAGTATTGCTTTTTGTTGTTATTATCAATCAGATGTTTTCAGCTGGAGTTTACCAAGAAGTGATCGCATTAACTGACACTCACTATGAATGAAAAGTACAAGTAGTTTATTATCACTCAGATTAGTGCACCAGTTTTATTTAAATTGTTTATTATGTTTAAGTTAGGATTTGAAAATTGGTTTAATTGGTGTCAAAATTCAACATAAATTATAATCAAACCATCAAACCTCTTCAAAATTTACTTATTAATTTATCAGTTGTCATTCTTGAAAAATTTGTGCTTAAATCTATTAGTGTTACACGTGTATAAAGTGCACGTATAAATTAAAATGAATATAAAACAATATAATACTATGTTGAAATATAAAACCACATAAGTTATATTTCTTACTTATATACAATTAAAATAAATTTAATGTATAATTATAGAATTAATAAAAATATAAAGATATAAATTTATAATAAAATAAGATTTAGTTTTATAACAAAGAATGTATTTATGTAGGTTATAATCTGCACTAAGTGCCAGTTATTCTTGTATTTAATATTTTATAATTTTGCTATTATTATTGTTGTTACTTTTATTATTATTATTATTATTACTTCTATTCTAGTAAGAACTACAATAAACTTTCTAATAAAATCTAATCATGAATAAAAAATTAAGTGGCTGAAAAATAATTTAAAAAAAAAACAAAATATAATAATAGTTGGTCATTACAATTCTAAACAGTTATCATCTGAGGAGAATTAATAAAAGAAAACAAAAAAACCCTAAAAATTAAATATAAAAGAAAGAAATATTAATGATAAAATAATAATAAATCAATAAAAGAATAATATTTACAAAATGCTACAAAAATAACATTTCCACCACCTAAGTTTCATAAGTGTTGAACAAGTTGGTTGTTTTATTTATTAATTTATTATCATTATTATTTCTGACATGTCCAAGTGAAGATAAAAGATATCGTTGATAACATTTTCTAAACAATGTAAAATAGAAGAAATGTGGAAATTGGAGAATAATGATGCATGGAGAAATCTTGTATGAAGACTGCCTAAATCATGGAAGACTGTAATGTTTTTATTTGCTTTTCTCTTTTTAAAGCTACATGACAGCAGTTATACAGTATATCTGTTACTAAAAAATTGCTTTTAATTAGCTTAAGGAAAAGTGCTCTTTACTTTAAACTAATAGTTTCAAAAATATTTTTTTTAATTTAAATTTAAAAAAATGTTTAACAAAACAAAAAATATCTTGGTTTTTCCAAATCACCCACTTTTGGGGTAGTTAAACCAATTACTTATTATTTGTTCTAGCTTCTTTTCTTTTTTGCCGCTAAGGTTTCATTCTTTTAGATATAACTCTTTTGTTCTGTTTCAATGTTTTGTCCATGTTTTGACTTTGATTAGTTCTGGAATATTTTATTTTAATTTTCAATATTTTTCTTAGTTTTTTCTGCTTTTAATGGGTTTTTCTGTTATGTTTAGTTCTGCTAAATCTTCTTGAACCTGATTATAAATCATTTGCTCTTTATTTTTTGTAGAATGGCGAAGTTCGAAGGTTTGCTTTGTGAATTATAACTAATATTCTTCTTAGAAGCTAATTTTTCTTTTTCTCATTGTGTTTGAAAATCTATTATATTGTACATATCTTTTTATTGGAAGTTAAAGTTTATGTTTTGGAATTTCAGACCTAATGTTTTCCTAATGAATTGTCTTTCCTTTTTTCTATATTATCTATTATTCCTTTATTATTTATTACTAACGTTTTTACTGCATTCAAGGTTTCTCATTTTATTAGTGCATTATAATTTTTAATTTTAGCGTTCTAAGAGTGATTTTTTATTGTTTATATTTATGGTCAACTGGAAGTCAAGTTCTATCTTCTGTATTCTGGATTCATTTATGTGTTTTTTCCAATACATTCCAACTGATCCATTCTCCTAGATATTCTACTTTCTTAATATTCGTTCCTCTGATTTGTAGATTTTTCGGTATGTTCTTAATCATCATTTAAGTATTTTTTAAGGAAATTTTAAGTTACATTTTACCCACTTGTTTCTATAGTTCTTTGGTTTGTGTTTCAGCCTCCCATCATTCTTTAGTTAAAAGAGCCATCTGTGAACACGAAACTTAATTGCACTTAACTAAAAACTTATATATTTACATTTAACTAAAAACTTATTACACGTAATCCTTTTTTCTTTATTTAATTCCAGAATATTTGTTAAGTTTTTTTCCATCTCTAACAATTACACAGTTTAATGACAAATTTATTATTAAGTTTAATAAGAAAATATTTTTAAAATTTGTGAATTTTGTAAAAAATATTAAATATAAGTTGTTTATATTATCTTACGTCATCTGTTTCCAGTTTACTGGATTGGTTGATAACCAATTTCTTCAACATACTTGATGATACCAGGTATCTTGAAGTACTTTGTTCTTCAAAATACTTATTTTTCTCATTCATTTGATTTATAAATGAGCTCTGGTAAGATATATATATTTTCATTCAAACTACTATTTTTTCTACTGTTCCACCCTTGTTTATATTTTTTTCATTTCTATTATCATCCATTATTGTACACTCTATCATATTTTTTCACAAACATAATTTTCAGTTTCTATGTTATTACACTGTGAATGCATATAACTTGCATAGTGCTTATTTCAGTATAAAAATTCAATTTCAAAATACGTCATATATTGCCTTATATAGTTTAAAATTTTTAGTTATTTTCTCATGTAAATCAATACTTTCTTTCTTTGAAGAAATCTTCTCACTAATTAAACTCTGCATTAATTATTTCCCATCCTTTCTGGGCACTATACATCTCACTTCTTAAACACTGTAAAACTATTTTTACGCTTAATAATTTATATGACATTCACGAATTCATTTATTTCTTTATCTTTTTTTAATAATGACAATGATCTCAGTTCTCCAAATCCTATTCTTTAATCCCCTATTTTTCACTAAACAAATAAATGAACAAATTTATTCTCATATTTTTAAGTTTTTTTTCCAAACATAAATTACTTAGATTCTTTATATTTTACTAAGTATTAGAGGGCCTGCCCCCTTATACCTTCCTGCTTAAATTCTTCTGGTTGTTGTCAAACACATTTGATAGATCACTTAAAAAAATGTATTTTTAAATCATTTAGCATGTTAAATTTTTCTGTTCATTAAAAATGATCAGTTTATGATGAAATAGCCCATATTAAGATAACAAAACATGATTTTGATATTGAACTGGAATTATTTTCTATTTAAAATTAGCATTTTTGTTTGTTTGTTATTAATTAATTACTGTATTTTTTCAATACAACAGAACAGTTTTGAAGACATCTTAATATATATATATATATATATATATATATATTCCGAAAAAAATCTATACATAAATTATCCTAGATTATTCCTAGATTAGGATTATCAGTAATTCTATGCACCTAATTTTCTTCCATCATATTTTTAGTAATTGATAAAGTTATTGTTCATTTCTGAACGCATTATTCAGCACACAATGAAAAATATTTATTGATATTGTAGTGAAATCTTCCTTGAAGGAACAAGTGAAAGAAAATCAGGTCAAACATGGTTCTTCTTCTCTGAAAATAGAGAAATGTAAGATTTTAGATATTGCCATATTTTGTTTAGCATTATAGTGTTTTTTTTTCTTTTACTACTTTATGAAGTAGTTTTTTTGTAAAATTATTACAAAAAAATTTACCTAAAAAAATAAACGAGAAAATGTATTTTATATTTTCTTTCATTTAAAGATTTACAATAACGTTTTATTTATTTTTATTTCATAATTTAAAAAAATATATATATTTTTTTATTTATAGCTCTGAGTTTTTTTTTGTAATAATAAAAACTAAACTAAAAATATTATTGGAAAAATGAATTATTTTTGTGAAAAATATTTTTTTTACTCTACAGTTCTTTGTATGATGTTTCAGGGTGTGTGTATGTATCATATGAATGTGTGAATAAAAATGAATGTGTTGTTATAATTAAATATTATGTAATTATATAATAAATTAATTAATAAGTAATAAAATTGATTTGCAATTTAAAATAAAAATATATAAAATTATATTGTGAAAATAGGTATAAATAAAAAAAATTATTATTAATTTAGATTTTTATTGAAATTCGTATGATTATAATTAATATTAATTTTAAATAAATAATACTTTAAAATATACATTTTTTTTGCCTCTATTCATGTTATAAAATATTATGTAACATATTTATTTTTAAATTGTTTTATATAAAGAGCTTATATAAAAATTTATTCAGAGCTTCCAAACTGTAAATTAATTTGGTTGCTTTAATTTTTTTTTGCAATGCAATTAGATTTATTATAAATGCCAACTTATATGTATCATATTATTATAAATAATAAAAAATTTTTAGTAATTTGTGTTTTTTGCATTATTGCTGTACTAAATTCAGTGATATATCTCCCGTTAATGG
This sequence comes from Lycorma delicatula, assembly GCF_047948215.1. NCBI lineage: Eukaryota > Metazoa > Arthropoda > Insecta > Hemiptera > Fulgoridae > Lycorma > Lycorma delicatula. The sequence continues at coordinate 15,521,211 of NC_134466.1, read as the reverse complement.
AACAAGATGTTGATTTTTTTTGTAATATAAAAATACAATTTATTATCAAAATATTACAACTTTAACCACTTTATGATACAAATTTGAATAATAATAATAATAATAATGAAAAATATGATCTGAAACTTAATTTAAAGTTGCTATTTCTTTTTAATTACTCTATTTAAGGGAGCTCTTATTTAATGATATCATGCATTAATTCTTTTTAAAAAAAAAAAACTAATTTTTTGTAAATTTTTTTAAAAGAATTTCTAATAATGGAAAAAACGTGTTAATAAAATAAATATGGATTAAAAACTGACTCAAGCTTGACATATTTCAAGTTTGTTGATTCTATTATTTTAATTTATACTTTATTTATAAAAGTAAATGAAATGAAAAATTTTGTTTATTTTTGTGGAATCAAAATTATTTTTCTATGAATTCAAACTAACAGCTGGTAACTCCCACTGATGAAGGAGATATATATTTAGAACCAAAAATGTCTTTTTGAAGAATAATTTTCATATAATTTGAAAATGAGTCATTAATGATGTCTAATATTTAAAATAATTTAGCATACACAAATTTAGGGATAAACAAAATTTAGGGATAAGTTAGATGATAACCTTATTTGTTCTTGGTTGTATCCTGATTTAAACAATCTCATCAACAAAAATATTTTTTAATAGTCTCATCACACAATAGTGGATGAATACGCTATGTGTGCATTTAGTACATTCATGTTCTGGAAGTAGAGTTAGTGTTGTCAACTAAGTGGCTTTGACATATACAACATACGTATAGTAGTCGCTAATTTTTTTTTTACTTTATTAATAGGAATGAGTCATTTTCAATATTACTAACCTGTATCTCCTATTCAGTTTGTTTACATTGCAATAGAACTAAGAAAAAATAAACTTAATATGATTTTAAGATTTTTTTGAAGTTTTAAATTAGGAGTAATTTTTTAATATCATTAATCCCATTATGACATATTTATAAAGCAAAATTATCTGAAATTATTTGTAATATAGTTTTAATACTATAACAAAGTCCTGTCTTTATCTCCAGTGCAGGTCTGTCTAAACAGCCTGCGGTTCAAGTTGGATACATCTTCATTTCAGTTGTTTCTAGGGATGAGTAAGATTTCCAAGAACCTGCATATGTTATTGGGAAGTTCTCTAATTTCTGAAGGAAAGGGTTCTGATGCGAATGCATTTAAACTGGTGTACATAAAATCATTGATGTAATATCTTACATGTGTAAAAATGACCTGATCCCTGATAGGATCAAGCAAGCCTTAGAATCTTTTCTGTTGGCCTACTACATAGAGGGAGGCTTGAGCTTTCTTTGGATGAGATAATTTGTCTCATATCATGGTTTTTTTTAAAGTTAGAATTTTTTTTTTCACCATCCATCCCCTTTCCTTAACCTTGAACCCTTCTTTCCAATTATTGGTTCTAAAGATGTGTAAGTCTGCCTTGTTAAGTCTTCAGTGCTGATATTCTATCAGGTAGTGCTTTCTTGGGATGTGCCTATGAATTAACTCAGAGACTGCTTTTCCTGTTCAGCGTTAGCATAATACACGTAACATCAAAAGTGCTTCTTGGATAAAGATGGATCTTATAATCCTTCCCAAACAAATCTCTGTCATAGTAGCCTAATTTCTAAATTTATGTGACACTTTCACTTGTAAACCCTAATCGAGAGTTGATGTAGTATCTTCTAAACAAGCGTTATTAATAATAACATTAAGTCCTAATCAATTAAAAGGTTAATTTTTAAATGATGGAATATATGTATGCTTTATAAAATCTTACTCTGTAATTATTATTATTTATTAAATAAACCCAAAAGAGATATCCATAATGATGTTGAAAAGCAGTTCATATTTCATAATATTATCTTTTTTTTGACAGACAATTTAATGCAGTCTGAATGAGAACTCCCTTAATCATAAGGTAGAATTATTAAAAATGATTAATATATTTTTTCTGAATAGGGGGATAACACCTTTTTTTTGTTAAACATTTTATGAGGTGTAAGTTAGTGTATTCTTAATTAGACTTACATTGACTAGTTCTGATACTTTATAAAATGATTTTCTGAACGCATAATAAAATTAAACAAAACTTATACGTAGTATTATGTAAGTAAAGTTTAAAAAATGTCTGGTCATTATGTTTTAGTTAATAAACTATCATTATTGTCAGTTATTATTATACTTTCTTTGGGATGGATGCCATAGATTCAGTCAGTGGCATGATTAGTTTTATTTATATTCAAATGTTAGTATTATTAATATGACTCGGCTGTTGGGGTTCAATCATATACTTTATCTTAGGATTGGTTAGCCTAAGAATGCTTAAATTATAGTGCCAACTTTAATGGCTATTATACAGGAGTAAATAAATTTTTCAAAATATTATTTATGCCAAAACAGCCTGATTTATCATGGCTCCAACAAAGAATATTTTCTGAGGGATTAAATCCTTATAGATTTTGATCAAGGACTCAACAATTTTATATCATATAAAAACAAAATGTTGTTTACATTCATTACTGAAATTTTATTCTTATTTACATTTGATAAATTAATTAGTGCCCAGATGAAAATGAATAATTGTTCCTTATAAAATCATTAGGTCGACAGGTTGCGGAGGTGTCACTGAATCTAAAACAGTTTCATTTTTACATGTAAAATTCCTAAATAAACCTTCAGAACGGTGTTATGAATAATAATAATAATAAAATTTTTATTATTAAAAATTTTTATCATTAATTTTTAATTTGTATTAGAAAAATTATTGTTTTTTACTGTAAAAAAATGTAGAGCATATTTTTAAAAACATTAAGCCTAAGATGTTGCTTTATTATAAAAAAAATTAATTATTTGATTTTTTTGCCTTATTGCTGCACTAAATTCAGTGATATATTTCTGTTAATGGACCATGATATTGATTTTTTATAATATTATTTTTATTAATATAAAAATACAATTTATATATATATATAAGTTAATTTCATTGTTTGAGTTTTTTCTGCACTGTTTTACAGGTCATTTTATACTATTAGTAGATCTGTAACATTTATTCACTTACACAAGTAACAACTACAATTAAAATTGCTTGTTTTGCTGTGAAAAATTAATTGATTAAAGGCGAAGATGTTATCATCATTCCATGGTGCTCTTAACAGAGATGTGATTAATCATCTTGTTATAACTTCTTGTTTATATATATAATCTTGTGTGTGTGTATATATATATATTATAGAAGGTTTTATGAAAATCATTTCTGATGGATGGTTCTGAAATAAAAATTAGCTAATAAAATTATCTTAGTACTATTAAAGTCATTCTTTTCTTATCAACATTGAAATAAATATTTCCTTAGAAACTTTAATTTAACCAGTTCACATGTGTATCTCCATATTTTTGTAAAAGTTTTTTTAATATCTATAAAAATATGATATACGGTATTTATTAGAATAGTGATAGTATTTTTTTTTCATTATGGCAATTTGTAAAAATAGTAGTTTAAAATATTCATTTACGTAAAAAGTTCATAGTATTTTGTTGTAAACAAATCTTTATTTTAAAAATGAATGAAAATATTAAGTACAATTTTTATTAAAGATCAGATTGTTTTTCAGGTTTGTTTTTTTTTATTATAAAGTAATACATCATTTACAATTTAATAGGTTATAAATTTCATTTTACATACATATTGCACTGTTTTATGCAATAAAACATGTAATGTAGTACTTTTGTTTAATAAAAAAAATAAATAAAAATAATATAATTATTATTTTTATTTTCAAAATTGAAAACGGAGTCCCTCAGGGATCTGTCCTTAGTATACTGCTCTTCTTGGTTGCTATCAATGGGGTGGCTGATATTATCGCTCTGCCAGTTAAGAAATGTATCTTTGCTGATATTATCACCTGCAGAGGTAAAGAAACTGGAACTGTGAGGAAAATAATGTAGAATTCATTGAACTCTGTGCACAGATGGGCACAATGTAGTGGTTTCAAATGTTTTTGTAACCAAGTCTAAATTTATTGTTTTCTCTAGGCAACCAGTTGATGCAAAGATCTGGTGAGACTGCACTTAGGTGAAGATGAGATAAAGGGAACAAATGAGATTAGGTTTCTTGGTGTTACTTTTGATGAGAAACTGACCTTTTTGAACCACATTAAGTACACCAAGGTTAAATGTCAGAGGAGAATGAATGTCATTAAACTCATTTCATCTTGCAACTGGAGTGCAGATAAATCCATCATCCTGAACACATACAGAAGCATTGTTCTTTAGAAGTTAGAATACGGGTCTGTACTCTATGACTACGAAAGAGACAATTAAGGGCATACTTGATCCCTTACATAACACCTGCATTCACATGTCAATAGGAGCATTCGCCACTTTCCCTATACCAAGCTTACTGGTGGAATCCGATGAACTCCCATTGCGTTACAGGAGGAAATACAAGACTATCAAACACATGATCAACTGCTCACGGCAAATGACCAGACACGCTCGCACTTCACTACTTGGAAGGAAGATGTCCTTACTGCAGTCTTTCAGCCTTAGGCTGCTTCGCTATCTCCAAGAACTGTATCTGCCTGCTCCGAAGATCCTTGAAAAGGGAGTAGGATGCAGCACCCCCCTTGGTTACGCACGTCTCCAGAGATTGTATACTTACAATCTGGAAGTCGTAATGGGACACGGGTTTCCAGGCTGTTAGAGACCAATTTAACAACATGGCCAAGATGTACAATGGGTACACTCTCATCTACACAGACAGGTCTGTCTCGGCCGATGGATGTGGCTGTTCTGTTGTTCTTCCGAGACACCGAGATATTATGTAAACTTAATGCCTGTTCTTCTGTGTTCTTTTGCGAGGTCTTTGTGATTTACTCCGCCTTGAAAGTTATCGAAACCCGTAGTGATGACAGCTTCCTAGTAATTACAGACTCTAGGAGTGTACTTGAGAGCTTAAGCTGCAAAAATTCTGTATCCATCGTCCAGAATATTCATGATATCCTTTCAAGGATAAATAAGACTGTGGTACTGATATGGGTCCTGACCATTATGGCATCATTGGGAACAAACGAGCCGATGAGGCTGCCAAGAGAGCTGCAATAAATGGCATGAGTACAATCAACGTGTGAGAGAGACTTCACGAGATCAGTCCGTGTAAAATTGTGGGCTCAGTGGAGTAGATTCTGGCTGCTAAGTCCTCCCAGACATTACACAACATCTGGGAGAATGTGCTCGAGAAACCTCTATCTCCGAGCAACAGAAGAGATCAAGTCATCTTAACTGGGCTAAGGATCGGATACACCAGGCTTACCCATGCTCACCTACTTGGCTCTCCTCAGAAGATCTGTGAGGCTTGTAAGGTCAAATGGTCCATGTACCACCTGCTCATTGATTGCCCAATCTTTGGAACCATCCGACAAAACTTAGACCTGGGTACGGATATGAAATTTCTATTAAACCAGAACAAAGGTCTGTTCCAGTTCCTCTCCTGCAGTGGAATGAAGAATACGATTTAGTGATTTTTGTTGATTTATGTATTTTATTTTGTATTTATTGTTGTCACTTGTCTATGTTTGTTATTTATTGTTTATTTTTGTCCTTTATGATTTTTGTTGTTTTATATAATACTACATGGTAGTGTTACTGTAGTCGCTAATGACTATAATTGTTGATGCGACTATAAAAAAAAGCATTAAAAAAAATATATAATTTATGAAATTTAAAAAAAAATATATAATGCAATATGGATAAAATGTCATACAAAATTATAGATATACTAAAATATCTTGTTTATTCCTCTGAACTAGCTTCTGCTGCGTGTGAAATAAAGTGACTCATTTAGGTATGATGTCATTTTGGTTGTTGTGAAAAAATATGATTCATTTATTATACAGTATTGTAATATCAATTTGTATGATTATATTTTAGTATTTATTATAATATTATAATCTATTTTGTCTTTATTATATTTTTATTAATATTTAACAATGAAAAAAAAAAAATTTAATATCTTTTTGTTTATAGACGCATCAACAATTAATTAGTAATTAGCTACTGGTGTGTAAACTGGTAAGTGTATTAGTAAACATGTAATATTTAACACACTCAGACCAACCATTCTGGAGACATGTGGTTAATTGAATCCTGACCACCAAAGAACAGTTGTATCCAAGTTCTAGTATTAAAATCTGAGTAGAAGCAACTTCCTTTTCTAGGATTTGAACCTAAGAACCCTCGACTTCGAAATCAGCTGATTTATGAAGATGAGTTTTTCTACTAGACCAACTTGATAGGTTATGAAAAAGTTTTTTTTTAATACATAAACTATTTTGTCAGCATACATTTTTCTAAAATATTACAGAAATTCTATATCTTAACACAAACCTACTTTTTCATTGTTCTTATAGATATTTAATATTAGATGCATTGTTTAAAATTTAGTTATATATGAACTCTTATAGTTACATATGAATGTATTACTATGTGAGATGTTAATTATGGCTAAAGAAAATATTCTAAACTAAGCTGTGTTGTTTTTACTTTAAGTAATATTTTTAAGTGAGTAGGACCAATAAGAAAGTGAATGCTATGTTTGGAACCCTGGGTACTAGTTAATAGAATTGTGTAAGTCAATATTAGAAATTTCCTGTATTGATGAATCATTAGTTCAAAACTGTTAACAATTATTGTGATTCTACATGCCATTTTCATTTTATCCTTCTCCTAAATGAATATGAATAAATTGTAATGAAATTCCTGTCTCCTAAATATATTATTATTTTACATCAATTTTAAATAAACTGGCAACTAAAATATAAACATCTCCATCTATAGTTTAATTTTTCTTTGTTGCTGAATAATTTACCAGATAAGCTCAAAACGTTTGGGAATGTGAAATGGAAATTTTGTAGCATATGAAAAATGCCAAGCCTGGTCAGGGGATTCGAACCCAGAAATTCTGGATGAAAGGCCAAGATGCTACCACTCTCTCACAGGAGTAGGCAATTTAAAAAGATATTCTTAAAGTTACATATAAATTGATTAATATATAATAAAAAATGTCCTAGTGTAGATAAATACTTAATCTAAATTGATAATAGTTCAATTTTATACAGATAACATCACGGCATAATTTACCTGGATCAAACAATACTGAAACCTTGATCAGAATGCATTGCTACTAAAATACAAAATCAAATTAATAAATAGATAAAAAAACAATATTATTCTTAAAATTCAAATATGTGAAGAAAAAAAATTATTGCAAAACAAAAACAATTTAGAAACATTAGCAGAAATTATATCAGTGCATGTTTGTATATTTGTATATTTATTAAAAAATCCAAATTAAAAAGCGATTTAAAATTAAATTGCTTTTTATTTAATATATGAGAAAAGTAACTCTCTTATTGAATGGAGACAGTGTTTAGAATGCATTGTTTCTTAACAGAAAGAGATATTTGTTATTTCTTTAAACATTTGTCAGTTTTTTTTTATAACTGACATAATTAATGCATTTGAGTAACAAGAAGCACTAGTCAGAGTAGTTTTCTATTAGACTATGTTCATTATTATGTGTTAAACAGAGTGAAGATGTCAGTTAGCGGAAAATTTCAACTGCTAAATATGGCAAGACTGAAACGCTGATATATGAGATTGATATGTTTGGTTCACTAAAGTAAACAGTAGAGAATCACTTTCTTTAGTAAATCTTGCATGAGTTTCTTGTTATTACTGATAATGGCTTTGCTGTTTTCAGGATTTTTTTTGTTAATCATTCACAAGTAATAATGTTATAGTTAAAAAAATTAACTAAATAAAAATAAAGTTACCAAATCGTGTTAATTGTATTCTGTAAAAACCTGTTTTTCCTGTTATTTTTTTCACAGATCAGTTTGATAGAATGTAGCTTAATCTACATAAAAAAATTAAAGATATTTCACATTCTAAATTCTAAAGTAAGCTGTCAGATCTTTTTTGGAACTATGATGCAGTTCCTTCAAGATTGTTGTTACAACTTATATTCATCTTAAAGTGATTAGGAAAGCCATTTGGTGCAAAGTAAAATGATGAATTTTGAATGTATTTATTTATTTTTATTTAACTACATATATATTCAATTTAATATGCTTTTAACTTTATGAAGAGAAATTGTATGAAAAGAAAAAAACCATTAATGCTATGATTTTTTGGCAAGTCTTAAGCGTTGTGTCTTAAAACTACATATTTCGGTTAATATTTTTTATTTTTCCGAACTTACATGAAGCTATTAAAAGTTGGTGTTGTTTCTTTAGTAGTGCTATTATGCGTTCTTTATTGATTTGAATGTTATTTTCTGCCTTTCCTATCATTGTCACTATAATATTTATAGTTGACATTTTTCAAAACCTTTTTTGACTTAAAGTACTGTTAGCACTCTTTTGAAGGTAGAGTGCTAAAAGAAAGGCAAAAAATAACACTCAAATCAATTATGATAATCGCACTGGAAATAAAAAATAAAAAACATTATGAAAATGTGTTCTATGTGTCTCGAGATAAATAAACTTCCTGTTTGCCCTATGTAGTTTTCATTACTGCAGTTCAATTTGTTGTGTGTTAAAACTGCATATTTCGGTTAATATTTTTTATTTTTCCAAACTTACATGAAGCTATTAAAAGTTGGTGTTGTTTCTTTAGTAGTGCTAATATGCGTTCTTTATTGATTTGAATGTTACTTTCTGCCTTTCCTATCATTGTCACTATAATATTTATAGTTGACATTTTTCCAAACCTTTCTTGACGTAAAGTACTGTTAGCACTCTTTTGAAGGTAGAGTGCTAAAAGAAAGGCAAAAAATAACACTCAAATCAATTATGATAATCCCACTGGAAATAAAAAATAAAAAACATTATGAAAATGTGTTCTATGTGTCTCGAGATAAATAAACTTCCTGTTTGCCCTATGTAGTCTTCATTACTGCAGTTCAATTTGTATTCTCTTACATTTTTTGTATATTACATAAAATCTTAAGAAAATGAGGTCAACTGATCAAAATAAATACTATATACAAATTAAACAGTATTAATAGCACTAAATATTACATCAGACATATTGAATACACTTTCAGTCACAGATAAAGAAAATGTGTATTTGCTCTATGACAATGATAGAACCAACTAAATATATACTTGAAGAAACTGGATATACTTACAAAGACAAAATAAAATATTCTTATTTTACACATAGCAAGTAAAAGCCACAAACTCGACAATGATAATAATAATAATAGTATAATCATAATAATAATTAAATATTATTTCCAATTTTTCATATTTTTCCAATACCTCTTAATTCATATTAAATAATAAATAAACAATATATTATTTCTAAAACAAAACATAAAGTGTTGATTTTTAATTCAGTTCTCTAGTGTAGCTCAAAATAATGAAATAGAATTTTGAATGTATATGATTTTTTTTTATTGTACAAAAAGAGGGTTTGATTCAAAGTATAAACTGAATAAAGTTTCAATTCTTAAAAAAACATTTATTGTATAATGATCATTTATAATATAAAGATCACCAAAGGAATTTAAAATAATAATAGTTTGAGAATTGTTTAATTTAAAAAAAAATAATTATATAATTTACAGTTTTAATAAAAAAAAAATTACAAAATTATCTTTTTATCTTTATTTATATATTTGTAAACATATATATATATATATATATATATATATATTTTGTGTGTGTATAATTACATTATGTTCACATAAATATCAAAGATGAGTTATGTATGTATGTATATCCACTTGCACATTTTCTCATAAATATACACACACCCACATATGTATATTTAAAGATTTTATAAAAAATGCATCCATAAAACCATGTGGAAATGTTCATTGTAGTTTTTTTTACATAATAAATTGGAGACTAATTATACCCTAAGCATATGAAAATAATGCAAACAGAACCTCATTTTCTCAAAAAAACAAAAAAATTCTTTAACATAAGATTTATTAAAAGAACAATTAAATGTTATAATTCTAAAGAGATTTTCAGAAAGCATATTTACTTGTATTTATAAAAATGAATAATTTAACATTTTCCTTTTTGTTTAACTGCTATACTTTAAGGTTTTCAAGAAATATTTTTGTTTATTCAGAAATATATATATATATATACCTTTTAAGTACTTTATCTCTGTACACACACACATATATATATACACACATACACTTTTCAAATATTTTATTTGAACACTGTATAACACTGTAGTTATGGTGTAATTTGGTAATGGCACTGTTCAAGAATGGTCAACTTGAAACTGAGTAAAATCATTTTCTGTATCTTCTACTCGAATAAAAAATAATCTTTATTTTCTGCTTTTATTTACAATATATAAACATTATTCTGGATTAAGTTAAAATGTAAATAAAAACATTGCTTACATAATTAATTGTGCCTTAATACAAATCAAATGTATTAGAAAATATGCATCTTAAAATATATATATAAATATCAAATATATTTAATTCTTAAAAAGTATTTTTTAGTATACCCATAACATTTTAATTAAAATGTAATCTATAAATTTTATTGTATGTTTACATATAATAATTATAATTATTTAATATTTGTAAATTGTTTTTATTTTGAAATTACATAAAAGTTTTTTTAATAGCTAGTTTACTATAGAAAAAAATTATATTTAGTGGATATTTTATTATTATTATTATTGATATAAGATATAAAAATATTAAATAAATTGTATTTTAAAATAACATACATTTATTTAGATTACTTAATAAAAAAATTAATATATTTAAACATCTTTAATAGCAAAAATACTTTAGGCTTTCTTTTATAATTAAATAACATTTTAACTTATTTAATTATCAATTAAAAAAAAGTAAAATAAATAATATTAAAAAAAAAAATTCTATATATATTATTGTACAGTAATGACTAAAAGATGCATTTAAAAATATTACTAGAATATTCTATAGTAAAATTAAATATTTATCGCTTAATAAATAATTAATTGATATAAAGTTATAAGTTAATTATAATAATTTTAACATAATATAAAAATAAAAAATATTTTGATAATGGTTAAACGTAATAAAATATAAATAGATGAAATTATAATTATTATATTTTGTGATTAATTATAAGGTATTAAAATTAATAAAATATTAATGTTGAATTATTAATAATATTATGATATATAAAAATATTATTTAATTACTAGTCTTAGTTTTATTGAGAATTTCATTATAATTGTTATAATATTAATTGATTAGTGTTAATTATTACTTGTATAAAACTTAATTATTTTTAATGCTTAATTTACTATAAATGAATTTGTTGGTGATTAATAATGAAGATGAGAAGTTTTTTTTAATATCAGTTATAGTTGTTTTCTTATTTGCGACTACGCTATTCTTTTTTTCTTATTAGTGGTAATATTGTAATTTGAATTACAGTATAAGTAATTGTTATTGTTAATTGTTTATTGTTATTATAATTATAATTTTATTGAAATTACAAGATTAAAAATCATTATTATTTTATATATAATTTTAACATTTCTATTATAATTATATTATTTAATGTTTTTATTATTATAATTATAATATTATAAATTGTAATTTCCATTAATATGCTTTCATATAGTTATTTTATCATATAATCATCACTATTACAATTATGTTTATGTAATTTAATAATGTTTAACGTAATTATAACTGTTTATTATAATTTTAATTATTCTAATATGATTCTGATTTTATTATACTTTTGACTTGCAATTGTAAAAATTTCTGTAAGATTATTTTTACAAATAAGTTTTACATGACAAATTTTTTTTTATTAATTAAAGTAGTGGTTTCCAACCTTTTTGATTCGCAGAGCCATTTTAGAATCAATTTCAATGGTGAAGCCCCTTAGGCCTCCCCTACATCTTACAAATTAATATTTCCAGGAATAGTAGGTTGGATAGATACTAAGGGAATGTAAAGTAAACAGATATCTAAACAATTGTGCAATCAAATTATATTTTAAAAACTTTGGAATTCACCTTATTGTCTCACAATGTCTTGCAATACAATAATTTTGAAGCTAGTGACAGCAAAATGACTGAGCATCGCATGTTAGAAGAAGCATGAAATTAACTTAGCACATTTTCATTCAGAATGTAATTTTTAGATTTTTAGATTCAACTTTTTGTTTCTTATTCTAATTTCATTCAAGATATTTATTATCAACTATATTCAGGATAATTATTTTCTTTTTCTGAAGCAGCTGTGAAGCACACAGTTTGGGAATCACTGGACATGCTATCTACTTTAGGTTTTATTTTGGTTTGTTTCTTATTATTACTTTTCTTTTTGTAATAGGTATGAATGTATTATTTATTGTATATACATATATATATATATATATATAAATGAAAATATGAAGAAACATTTAAATGCATGTATATTGTAATATTTTCATGATATTCTCTACTCATGTGTAAAGATAAAATTAATGAAAAAAAAAATGAAAATAATAAAACTTAAGCTACTTCTGCCGCTGTATGCTAGCTAATATTAATACTATTACTATCATTATTACTAATAATAATAATAATAATGCAAAAGTTCTATATCCATGTTAATAAATTAAAATAATATTATTAAATAATAGATGATTAATAATTAATTAATCTATGAAATATGGAATAAATAGTAATTAATTTTTTATAGCCTTTTTTATTATTTATTTTATTGGAAACAATTACTCCTTTATTATGACACATAGTTACTTATGTACAAGACAGGCTCTTGCCTCTCCATGCAATTCTCTTTAAGAGAGTGCGTTCTCCATCAAACTAGGGCTCCATCAGGCAAATACTATTAACTTTTAAGGAAATTTATGGTTGCTGAGAGTAGGTCCCAGTTATCATTATCTAATAAACTGTTATTGTATTCAGTAGTCCTGAAACCAACTTGGACTTATGGTATTGAACTATTAGGAACAAGCAAGAGCAACATCGAGATATCATCTTGCAGAATAAGTTGGCAAGAAATATCACAGAGGTGCTGTGGTTTACAAAAAATATTGAGACCATGAATATTTGGGTTTACTTTATGTTTATGAAGATATAAAATGTTTAATTTCTAGGTATGAACTCTGCCTAAAGAACTACATGAGCCATTTAACCATTAACCTCTTGGACAGTGGTGGGGATACAACGTTAAGAGGCTTATCTCCTTCACATTCTAGATCATAGTAGTTCTTTGTGATTTATATCACATGATTTGATCTGTGATATGATTATGAAGTGATGATGACTATACTGACTGTATTATGATTATCTTATTTATGATGAATTTATGTTAACACACCTTGTTGTGTGCTCTGTCTCTGTTTACTCCTCTCTGTTTATGATTTTTCATTTATTTAGTATATTTCATTTCTTCTTTCTCAGTATTCATTTGTTCTTTGTTTTTTGAATCCTTGTTGTTGTTTGGCCTGTGTTGCTGTTAGACTTTACAATGTAAGAACTTGCCTCACAACATTTGATACTAGTTTTAATTACATTGGAGTTTCGATGGGAACTTCCTACCAAGTGTTTGTGTAAGATCAGATTTACTTAAGGTTTCTCTACAATGTAACCGATTGAAAATAAAATTTGCAACTAAAAAGAAGAAAAGTTATTATTTAACTAAACTGCAATACTAAGAATTTCTTATCAATGCAGATGCAGAGAATTTATTTTATACACCTGGTATCAGTTTGTGTGAATAATTTGCCAAAAACTTATGAAGCCTTTTTATTTAACAGTTTCAACTGACGACAATTCTAATTTTTTTAAAAATTGACATTAATCTGAAATTTTGTTTTTTAAGCATTATACTACTATCTTTTAGGCATTAGAACAGACAAATGACTTTGGTACAATGTACTTGCTAAGGCAAATGAAATACAGAATCTCATACAGAAAATTATACCGGATAAACTTTTAACAACTAAATGAATGAAAAGGAATTCATTAATTTTGGAAGTAGAAATGAATCTTAATTTTTGTAAGATTTAAACAATTTTTTTTTGTCTACTTGTAAGTAGTCAAATCTATTTGAATATTTAATGGTCACAATAGTACATCATTGTAGTGACGAGATTGTTGAACTCATAAATTCTATACAGAATGAAAAATGCAAAAAATTCTTGTATAAATCTCTTTTTAAGATTTCTGTAAAAAAATTTATAATATCAAAATAGGATTTTCTTATTTTTAAATAAGGTAAATTCACATATTTATAAATTATTGTTTTATCATTATTAAAAATGGTGTTCAATTTGTTAGAAAGGTTTCTCGACTGAAAAACTGATTCTGAACAGCCACAACAAGCGATGGTATAGTGTGGATGTAGATAAATAGTGTTATGAAGTATAACATTTGTATTCTATATGACTCTTGACAAGATACTTAAACAATAACAAGCATATACAATCCATATAATTAAACCTTAAGAGTTTTACTGACAATATGTTCAATGTAATCAGAAAAAATATAGCTTAGGGTGGAGAAAAATATAGCTTATTCCAACAAAACATCGCAAGTCTAACCGTAGTAGGTAAATTAGTGTTATGTGAAAACACAACTTTTTCCAAAAAGAGAAACTTAAAATCCAGAAAGGGAAATATTATTTATGTAAGAGTATGTTATATATTGGGAACATTTGGAAAGTTCTTGGTCTGATACAGAGATGGCTCAATATGTTCAAATGACTATGATATGTATGATAAATGACTATAATTATATGGCATGCTATAAAACTGTTACAGATGTGTGTGCGTTTGGTTGTTTGTTTTTAAAATGTTTAAAAATGAATAAAATTGTAGTTCAAGATATTAAGTACTTTGTTTTAAAAGGTTTAATCCAAACAGACGTATATTTTTCTTTGTCATTGGTATCCTCCTTTTATTTTCATTGTGCAATCATCATGTCATCATAGTCCCCAGATATCTGTAATCTTCTACTTTTTCTTTTCTTCCTTCAATTGCCCATACCGTTAAATCCTCTTTGCAGTTTACTTTGATTACTTTAGTTTTAATTAATATAAAATTAAAATTATTAATTATTTATTTCAAAAATTATTGTTAATTTAAACAAAAAATTATATTGTCTGAGCAATTGAAAAAACATGTTTTTTCATTGTCATTACTTAGTATTTGAATATCACAGTGTAACGATGATATAGCCTGATTAGGGAAAATTATTTTGAAAATTTGAGGTAAAAAATTATACATATTCTTGAAAATAATACATTCCAGATAATCTTAGTTTGCAGTCTGTCTGTCGTAGTTATCTTTCTCTATTTTTTATTGTACTTATCAAGACTATATAGGTGTTTTACATTTCTTGTGAGTGCTTTTATAATATGTGTGATACTGTTTAGTTTACTTTACTTAAGATACCTTTACTTTAAATAAAAACAAATTTAAAAAAATATGTTAAATAAAATAAATTAAAAAATTTCATAATGCAGTTTAAAAAGAACTGCTAATAGTAAAATATAATTAATTTTTCATTTCTTTGAATTTGAATGTTTTGAAATTAAACTGTAATTTTTATTTCTATTTTGTATATGAGTATGCTTCTTTACTGAGAAAGAAAAGTGAACAAACAATTAAATTTTGTATGATTGTAAGATTTATTATAGATGTATTTTTCTTTTTAAATACAAACATCATTGTCAAAGACTAAATTTAACAAACAATATGACCACCCACTAAACTTTCTGATAAGAAAAGATATGAAAAAAACTAATTCATTCAAAACACATTTATTTAAGAATCAAACTTTTGAATAGAAGTCTAAGAAAGGAGAGAGGGAGAATGAATGTTTCATAGGAATATGTTAGAAATATATGAACTTTAACCTAAAGATGAAAAGTGGGAGACTATGAACTACACTCATTTCATCTGTTTTATGAACGAACAATGTAAATTGAGAAACAGCATTAAATTTCAAGTCATGACATTTCTTTGTTATATATACATGTGTGTATTGGTGTATACGTGTTTTTTCCTTCTCAGGAAGTCTCTATTATCCATTACAGCATATTCTAATTTGTATAAAATTATATTAGTGTATTCAGTAATTGCATTGAATTACTTGCCTTGTGTATATCTGAGGGTGTGTGTTCTGTGTGTTTTTTATATGTATTTTTTCTCTCATAAGTTATAACTATTCTCTTTTAAATTCTCTTTCAAATTAGCCCTCCCCACGAGAATATATATTTTAAATGTTTAATTTCTAAACCAAAAATAAAAAAAATATTTTCAAAATTTTCAGCTCTTAAAAACATTTTATGGCATTATTGAATTAAATTTTTATAATATTTAGAGGATCAAGGAAATGTTGATAAATGCCATAAAAAAAAATCGAGGGCTGGTACTGAATTTGTAGTTATTATACTGGTCATATTTTTTAATTTGGTCCCAAATTTTTGCACAATTTTAATTCACAGTTAACAGAAAATTAATTAAGTACATTGTAAAAATGGAAATATTGTGTTGTTAGTACTATGAATAGGCATTACCTACAAAAGTAATAAATCAAGATGTTTATATCCAACTGACATCTTTAATCTAGCTTGTTTATCTTATCATTACAACTTATGTCGAGATCAAATTGGCAAAAAAACTAAATTTCTAAATTCTAAAATAAAACTGAGAAATATGTAATAAGAATTATATTATTGCTTTAATTAAATCTGATTTTAAATGAAGTTATCTTCTAAGTTGCAAAATGGGTACATCTTAATACTTACTTCTTGCTACAAGCATCCAACATCATCTGAATCGACAGCACGGTGCATCTCATATAATTTTGCAGCCATTTGTAGAAGTTTCCTGCACTTTAAAATAGTGTGAGTTCATGTTCCAGTTTGATTCAAGGCCTTTAGACATTCAATCAGATCTCGCTTTACTTGGTTATCCTTGCTGTAACTGCATTCAAAGATATGTTTAATTGTTTCCACATCTTCCACATATTGGAGATTCGGTCACATGAAACCTGTATAACTATTGTTGCGCAATTATATGACCAGTTCTGATTCTAGCTGTGAACGTCTGCACTTTTCTTGTCATTTCTTTGCAAACCATTTGATTGTTTGGTTCTTTCTGTATGTTATAGAATGTCTTCTTTGAAGGGCAGACCCTTCAAGGAGGATTTCCACCTTTCCATCCAAAGTTTTTTGAAGATTCCTTTGCTTTGGTTCAAACCTGTTGTCATTATTTCCATCTTCTTCGGCTTAGGTTCTAGGCTTGATGAAATTGCAGCCAATTTATCTGCCACTTCATTGCCTGCTACACCACAGTGTCTTGGGATCCACTGGAAGCTTGTCTTTGTTTGTTTTATGAAGCAGGTAATGTGTTTCCTTAAAACAGCAGAAAAAAGTGAAGGCTTATAGTTAGAGATTGTGTATAGGGATGTTTTCGAGTCAATCAAAATGCATATGTCACCCTGAGGCAGATCACAGCATATCTGCAGCACCACGAGTATAGCCACTAATTCAGTTTCATGATTAGATGAAGACAAAAAAGGTGCCAGATATTACACATTTGGGTCTGGAATGTAGATACCAGAACCTGAGAGACAATTATCAGCCCTAAATGAGCCATTGGTGTAAATTTGAAGAAAATTTTAAAATTTTGATTTATCATTTCTACAGAGCTTTGTCTTAATAATTCAGTGTTCTCTTGCTTTGTTAGTTGGTCTGGAAGCTCAGTGTTGGTTTTAGGTCTGTTCAAAGACCACGGAGGGATAATATGTACAGCGGAATATTCTCTAGATCCGTGCTAATGAGTTCCTTCATAAGGCATCTCAGGAGAAGCAAAAGGACTCTCTCATGCCCTTCTATTAGATTGAAGTTCTCATGGAGTGAGTGTATGGGTACATCTTGTGCTTCAGGAATTTTTTCCAGGTTTTTCTTTCAATGAACAACATCAATGGCACTGTATTGAGTTCGATCTGCTTTGCTTTGATTGAAGTAGTCTTGGGGCATTAAAGGCAAGCTCTCATGACTAAATTTTACACTCTCTTTAATTTTTACAAGTGGGTATCTGCTGCGCTACCCCACATCTCACATCCATAAGTGATTTTGGGTCTTATATACTGTATGTACAGTTGTCTCATACTTTCTATGTTACCATCACATGATTTCCAGTAGATTGAGTCTGCCAAGTATCTGTTCCAGAACGGTTTCCATATATTTCTTCCAGAGGAGGTCTTCCTCCACAGTTATATCTAGAATTCTTGGATTGCTACTATATCTCATTTTTATATTGTTTAGTGAGAGAGTTGAATGGAAATTTTTTACCCTATATTTTCTTGTAAACACTGTATACTCTGACTTTGAAGTTGATATCTTAAGTTGCCACCTGCCAGTCCATGAACAAACCCTGTCCATGGCATTTTGCTTTGTTTCCACTGCTACTCGTTCATTTTTATGCTTAACCCATAATGTAATGTCATCTGCATAAATTCACAGATTGGTATCCAATGGTAAACTTGATTCCAGGTCTGCAACATTATGTTGAAAAGAGTCAAACTAAGCCCTGAACCCTGTGGTATGCCATTGTTGATAATGCATCTATCAGATGTGCACTGGTTTATTTTTATCTTAAAGAAGCTGTTATTCAGAAATGTAGGAACTGCAATAGTTTGCCTCATATGCCAATTTATTGTGCACTGTAGTATTAAAGCGGTCAGTGAGACTGTATCAAAGGCAGCTTCAAGGTCAATAATTGCACCTCGCTCTTTGTTGCCTGCATAGATTTCTTCTGTCATTAGTAGAAGGGCATCAATGGTGTCACATTGTGGTCAAAAATCGAATTGTTTATTGCTAAGAAGTCCATACAGTTCGGCTGTCTGGCACTGTCGATGTGGCACAAGAGCTTGTGCCACATCGACAAGCAGAGCTTGATCGGGAGTCCCGATCAAGCTCTTGAGACTTATTGTGCTAACACTCTAATCAATGCATTTCCAGATTGCCCAAGAATGACAAAATGTACCTAACAGTAGCTTCAGTTTTCTCCGCCAGTAAAATAAAAACCTGGTTATCTGCTTCTGAAATAATTTTTCTCAAAGCCTCTAGCAACGACAAACTCATTCCTTCCTCATTTGTTGAGTCAAAGAACACTGTACACAAACTTCCGAAAGTGATGTCGCCTCCAACGAGCACCGAATCTTCCTTAATCACATTACCAGCCTTGACCTTCCCACTCTTCAACTGCCGGTCAGCCACATGACCAATCCTATGTTTGCCGGCCACACCTAGGCCAAGAGTAGCGAGACTGTAAAAATCAATAATATCCCCTTCAAATTTGGAGATACTGTCTAGTAGACAGTACTTTTGAGTACGTCTGCTGGCCATCTTCATTTCAGTATTTGCACTAAGTTATTATCCGATGGATTACTGTCTAAGATATCGCATATCCTGAATCTGGGTTGCCTGTATCACCTTGACTAAGGGGGGCGACAACTTGCTTAACCCCTTGAGCTGCTCAATTACCTCGATCAGTGGAATCTCCATACCTACAACAAGTACTAAAGAAGCTCCAGAGCCTCTTTAGTACTTGTTGTTCATTTTATTTGTATTACAAGCCTATTGATAGACTGTATATTCTCGGTTAGAGCTGCTGGTGAGTCTTCCGTTTTTGATGAGGGTAGTCAGTTCATTTTCTTATCTGTCTTATAATTCAATGTACTATTATAAATGTTTACGCCAATGAGTAAAGCAGTTTTAAGTTAATTCAACTGGTTTGGTATTTGACTTGTATTCATCTAAAATTTAACCGTATTTCGATCTAATGAATATTTCAATTATAAATAAGAAATTTTTCATACACTGAAATTTATGCATTCCATTCAACGTACATATAAATATTTGCTCAGTTGATTTTTATTTATGACTTTTGTATTGATTATTTATTAAGATTTAACTCTGTATTATTTCATGTGTATAATGTTTATAAAAAATAAAATAAAAAAAAGAACAAAACGTAAACATGTTACATTCACTCGGCTCCTTTCGTATGCACTCGGCTCCTTTCGTATGCACTCGGCGCCTGATGATTTAGCAGCTCTTTACAGTTCACACAGCTCCTTTCGGATACACTAGGCTTCTAGTGACATCACTCTGCTCTTTATATTAATGTTTTTCATTCTACAGTAATCGTCTGTTGAACTCTGTATTATGATCGTCCAGATTACGTTTTGTGCCAGTGAGTATCAAGATATTTGTTTTTCATTAACAAAAAAAAACAGTAATCGCCCACTAAATATTAAGGTAATCCTCTGTTAAACAATAAGATACTATTATTATACTCTGTATTGTTATTAGACACTGTTTTTATGTAAAAGAAATATTTAATGTAATAAGTTTACCTATACTTTACTTAAGGATTGTTGTATATATATATCGCACAAGGAGATTTTGTGCAAAGCATTTGTCTATACAAAACAATAATATTTAATAGTGTATTTACGCATTTTTTTGTGTTTATGATCATGGTTATATAATTCTAAATTTCATTCTGTTAAAAATAAAGTCCAATTTTCTTTTGGCAAAAACGAGCTATTTGTAATTTTATTTTTGTAACTTTCCCCAACAATAAATAATATAAAAAAGTTGCTAAAAATTATCTCTTTTTCACACAGACTTAAAACTAATCACAGTACAGTGTAGTCCATTATCCAATTAACCATAATCAATAGACGGATCCTAACTCAACTGCCTATTACACCTTTAAACTTGGACAACATTACATTTCCCGATGATTCTTACTCTTCATCAGAATCTGAGTCACACCTTTCTGATCCCATTCACTAGCAGTGACCCTACATTTTTACCAACCACCAGTGAGCCTAACTCAGAACAAATTAAATGATTTGGTACATAACCTGGGTTTTTTAAAACAAAAAGCCGAATTTCTTGGTCCTAGACTTCAACAGTAGAAGATAAAAACACAAGCGTTTAATTTTACAGAAAATGAAATATAAAATTTTTTTATATTTCATTTTTTTATATTAAGTTTTTATAAAATGGAAGAATTGCTATGTGTCTGTTATGATATTGATGGTCTAATGAATGAACATAATATGGAACATGTACCTTTCGAGTAGTGTACTTTCATAGATTCATCTAAATGCAGTCTAAAAGCAGCCTTGCTTCATAATTGAAACAAAAAACCATTTATTCCTTTAGCTTATTCAGTGACAATGAAAGAAAACTATGATAACTTGAGTGCTATATAAATGAAGTTAAATAAGAACAATATCAGCAGATATGTGTAGAGATTTAAAAGTGATAGGTATATTACTAGGGCTTCAACAAAGCATTGTTGTCTTTTTATGCCTATGGAATAGTCGGGCAACATAAAAACATTTCATCATGATAGAACTTCTTTTGAACCAGGTACTTCAAATATAAAGTATGCTCCTCTTGTTGATCCAAAAAAGATGTTTCTCCCACCTCTTCATATTAAGGTTGGACTAATGAAAAACTTTGTTGAAGCTATGGTCAAAGGAGGTAATGGTTCCAAGTATTTAAAAGACCTATTTTCCCAGTTAAATGATGTAAAACTAAAAGAAGATATCTTTATTGGACTTCAATTAAGGAAACTTTTAAGCATTTCCCTTTTTAAAGAAAAATTAAATGACAAAGAATTGACACCTTGAAACTGTTTTGTAAGTATTGGAAAAGGATTTCTAAGTAATAAGAAAGATGAGAACTGTAATATCCTCACAGATGAACTCTTATAAACCTATGAATACTACGATGTGGCATATCCTTAAATATTCATTTTTTGCACTCTCATTTAGTAACTTTGGGTACAGTACGTGACAAAAAAGGAGGAAGATTTTACCAGGACAATGGAAACACGATACCAGGGACGCTGAGGCCCATCAATAATAAGCGACTAATGCTGGTTTTTTAAAAGAGAAGATTTTACTAAACAAAGAGAAAAATATGAAATATTTTGTCACTGAATGGTTGACGTAATTTATTTAACGTAGACAGTTCATTATGTTTTGCATGAAACTTATTAATTGTTCTTCTTACAACGCCTTGATCTAAACTGTCTAATCCACTGACTGGTTTCGAACGTTGTTTTTACTTTTTTGTAGTGCTGAATGTGCACAATTGCCATTTAGATTTAAGAAGATCATGATTTTCTTTTCGGAGTTTTTGAACTTATGATCTTGAATTCCCACAAGCTGCAGCGGTTCTTTCTTCACATTTTTGAATGCGTATTAAATGTTTGTCATCTTCTAATTTTCCTAATTTTATAGCTTCTTTCTTTGTATACATTATTAACTATTTCACAAGCTTGACTACAAATCTTCACGAAAAAACCAATCGTTTCTAATAACTTCAATTGAAAACGATCACGGTCTAAGTATGATGAACTGTCACAACCCACATCGAAAGCTGAATCGTATCATAAAAGATCATGCGATCTTTGGTCAATTCGGTAAGATCATTTTGTCAATTCGGATTACAAAGGTCAACACCTTTTGAGCTACTTCCAAGGAACCGAACGATCAAGTTAGTGTTTATTGCTAAGAATTAATGAAAATGGAGGAAGTGATCAAAGAAAAACTGCCAGAAGTGGCAAATTCAAAAGGAATCACGCTCCTTCAAGACAACGCAAGGACTCGTACATCTTCGGTAAATTCTGGAAAATTATTGGAGCTCAGTCGGGAAATACGTTTCATCCCTCTTATAGTCCTGATGTTGTACCAACAGATTACCATTTATTTTGAAGTTTGCAAAACTCTTTGAATGGTACAATTTTTACTAATGACTATAACGGTTCAATTTTTTGCTTATAAGGGCCAGAAGTTCTATGAGAGCAGAATTATGAAGTCGCCAGAAAGATGTCAAAAGGTTATGGAAAATACATAATTGATTAAAGTTCTTTCTTTATATAAAAAAATTGAGCTTTATTTCACACTATAAACCAAAGTTACTTTCTTGCCAACCCAATAAATTAGGTAGATCCATGGGATACAAATTTTCAAAATGTTGTATTTAATTTTCTCTTTAGTTATGCAGTCAGTAGATGAAATACCATCACTTACTTCAGTTTTGCAATACAATTCATTATGAACATTATATGTAGTTTAATAATTATTATTAAGTAGTATTAACTGCATATTAAGTAATATTGTAGTTAATATTTAGTTAATATTGTAATGGTTAATTTTATAATTACTCGTAATACACTAATTTTTACATTCCTTATGCACTATACTGTACTTTGCTATTTCTTTAGACTATTATTTTTTACTCTGGTCTTCTTTCATGTATGTGTGTGTGTGTGTGTGTGTGTTTGTGATTCTCTTTTTATACATCACTTATCTGTACGACTAATTAACCTAACTAAAGTGTGTGGCAGTAGTTATTTAGTTATGTAGGCGTTATATTTCATACAGAGGCAGAGAAGGTTGCCCCCATTCTCTTCTTTCCCTTCTTTCTTTTCCTACCATATACCCACCATATTACTCTTCCTCTTTCTCAACCGCACTATTACCTCTGTACTACTGGCTTACCCATTATCCAATATATATACATTATACTTTTTTGCTGTCACACATGTATAAGAAAATGTGATGACGTTTGACTGTTGTTGTATCATTCTAGTACAATTCAAACATTTTATACCACCCACAAATATACATCTCATCTCATTTCTTTCCATTTTGTAAAACTGTTCATTTCCTTTTGTATTCTTTCTCAGCTACATTAGTAGTACTTTAATGCATATGATGAACATCATTCAGCTTAGTCGGATGCTTTAGAAAAAAGTAAAGTATACAATTTATTTACATCAGGTCATAATTATACAGTTTGTAGATCGCGTCAGTAACAGTAGGTGTGTTATTAGCTGGATAACAAAAAAAAAACTGCTCCATTATAAAGTAAAAAATTATAAATAAAAAAAAGAGAGAAATAATTTTTTTTGTGAGCATGGGAAACTGTATAGATGAGGTGACCGTTTGATTATGGATGTATCATTATCTTGCTGTTTACTTAAAACTTCTTATAATCCTGGTTTGTGTGTTTTGTGCAAAAATAACACATTCATCCATTTTTTATAATAGAATGGCGCTCTGGGCTCATAATCTGACAAATAATTGAGTTATATGGGGACTTTAAAGGCAAATAAACTTTTATGTGTATATTGAATCATTATTTTGTTTTTGACTAAAAGGGAAGAGAGGTAAACAAGAAGTATAATAGGTACGCGCATGCATGCATACTGTTCATCATTTTAAATTGTACAAATTACAGTATTTTGACATTGTTATCTGATCTGATAAAAATTAAAGTAATCTTGTTTTAAATATTCTTCCTTTTTGGGTTTACATTAATGAGAAAAAATAATTGGTAAATTAAATCTGCATTCAGAAATAATGTACATTTAGATTTAAGAAAAAAATCTGTTTTTGGAACTTTCAAAAAGGCAATAGTTCTAATATTAAATAATTATTTTTTTAATGCAATGTATTTAAGTTATAGCTATGTCTAAAACTATATCAAAAGATTTTTCTACAAAGTTTTACAGAATTCCATAACAAAAATGGATATTTTATCTTAATAATTTATTTCAGCAACTAACTCTTTTCAGTTACTGCAATAAATAAGTAATTTTCCCTTGTGTTGCTAGTCACATCTGAATCTTAGCCAATGACCAACACTTAAGAAGTTTATATTCAGCTGATTTTTTTATGTAAAATACTGTTAATAATGCATCCTTTATTGTAATCTTTAATTAAAAACTAGTTGAAAGATGGGTGGTTGACAATTATAAAAAAATAAGTTGCTTCTGATCTGCTATGTAAGTTATCCGTGTGAAACAGTTTCTATGAGGAAGTTATCCTTCTCATTTGTGTTTTGGACATAGCACAGGTTAACATATGAATCCCTTGTACTCCTAAATGGTTCTTAGATGATGATGCATAGTGCCTCGTACCTTGATGACATATGTTATATGTGTAATATCATATTTTTAGATTCAACTAGCATTCAAGAGTTGATAATATGTTTGGTGATATATCCAAAATTGATCATTTTAAAATTTATGAAATCGTTCGGTATTTATCACAACTTTTTATTTTTTATGTACTGGTCATATCTGCTGATTGTCCTTTATATATTTATACAATTACTTAATATGTATAAACTATTTATTTTTGAATATATATTTACTATTTTAAGTTTGTTTTCTATCTGTGATGAAACAAAATTGTAAAACAATGTATGGTTTGGTTTATTCAGTAAATTAAACCAATTTTTGACTAAACTTAATTATTTTTAATATTTTTTGTCATATAACAACCTATAAAACTCATTCTCAGGGCTGTTGACATGCATATATGAAATATTAACACATAATGTACAATAAAGAATTTAAACAACAAAGTTATGATAAAAAAAGTCTTTGTCCAATCTTTGTGTTTAATAGATTTGTACCTAATAGAAAGAATCAGTCATTAAACAAAATTTCAAGAATAGAATAGTATTTTCTCTAATTAACTATAATGAAACTAAGTATTTAACAACAGTTGTTTAAATTTTGTGAAGTTTGTGATAAATCAGTGAGTAAGCTATTATAGAGACAAATATCACTGTATGAAGAAATTTTATTAGAGGAGGTTCTATGTTCGTGTTAATTATATTTATCTTTATATGTTGCTTTATGATCTGTGTTTAAGTTGCATATTTTTGAAATTAAACTGGATTTTCTGCTTAAAAAGCAGAAAGGAAAATAATTATGGTAATTGCTTGGATAAGGGACTATATCATTTTCTTTTGTAACTGGTCAACAAATATAAGGTAGGAAAGGTTTTTTCACCAAACTGTAGTTAAAACAATGATTTCCTGAATATGGAAAACAATATGGTTGCCCCAGAACTCCACCATATGTTAGAATTTGATAAAAAAAAGTAGAAGACCACGGGCAAAGATTTTACGACAATTAATTTTTTTTTATTATTTTTTTTAATTGAGGAGTATAAAGAATAATATGATCTTGATAATTTATTAATTACAGATGGAATATGATCTCTAAAAGTTAGAGAGTGATCTGTCTTTAAACCAAGAAATAAACTACAGTATTTACAGTTAATAAAGCTATTGAGATGAGCTCAATCCTGTTTTTGCACCTCTTTGGTAATTAATTGCTTGGATCTTATACAGTTATACAAAAGTTGGGATGAAACTGTTAGCTTCAAACCATGTACATTTCTGATTAAAGTCCTGTTTCAGGCCATCGATCATGATAGATTTAAATAAAATAAAGTTACAGCATCTACATTCTTGCAGAATCCCATTATAATAAACTTATAATAAAAATAAATTATTATAACTTTTAATAGAAATAAAAGTGCGGCAAGTATTGGTGTCTGGGGATGCTATGATTTATCATTTAAAAATTACTTTTATAATTATTAATTATAACATTTAGCTTTGTAGAGAGGGAAAAGCTAATCTAATTAAAAAATAACCTGCAACTCATAGAATTTAAACTTTTCAATCAGCTCATGATTAACACTGTCAAAGAATTTTAACAGGTAACAAAGACAGCAAAGTGCAACCTATTGTTTGACCCACTGATGAACAAAATTAAACATGGAATCAACAGTTTCTGTTTCTCTTTGGAGCCAACTGCTTTTGACTGTTTAAAATATTGGAATCAATAGAGCGTATTGATAATATGTTAATATAAAAATAATATTTTCTCAAAGATTTTAAATATAGAGAAAAATAGCAATATGACCAGTAATTTTTTAACAATATGGAATTACCTTTTTCAAAAAAGGTGTGACATATTTAAGTAGATTAGGAAAAAATAATATTTTCTCAAAGATTTTAAATATAGAGAAAAATAGCAATATGACCAGTAATTTTTTAACAATATGGAATTACCTTTTTCAAAAAAGGTGTGACATATTTAAGTAGATTAGGAAAAAAACTTGTTGAAGGGATTATGTTAAGCTTTGATGACTTTCATAAAAGGTCTGTAGTACATTTGATTTATAGAAATGAAGAGAGATGTATATCATCCTGATTTGAGCTGAAATTGATTTACTTAAACTTATGATAAATGAGCCATAAATACAAACATTCTAATTCCTCACCAATAGGAAATTTTTTTACCTGCCATATACAATATTTCTGTATGTTTTCTGGAATTAAAAAATAATTAAAATAGAATTAAATACTAAATTTATGTGGATATATGCTCCAGCCACCTACAATAACTTAATTAATTAAAGGTACATTTAGAAAGCAAGTTATTTAACTTAATTTGTTTTTTGAATTGTACAAATACATGTCATGAGTGTTAAAAAAAATAAAAAAATGTTTTCTGTAACATACATTTTCAAAATTCTTGTTTTATAAAAAATAAATATAACACCTCTTGTTACTTTGCAAAAACTTTTTTGAGAATAATGGGCTACAGTTTTTAATCTTATGAAAAAAATAAAATAAAACAACACTGTTATGCAAAAGGCAAACAAAATATTAAAAAATGTATTTTATGTTTGTAAAGAAGGATGAAAGTATGTATTTTTATACAATATGTAAAACAGTGTCTGTTAATGCATGTTCATGAGAAACATATAAAAACATTTATTATTTTAGTAAACAAATTACGCATAATAGAAGGAATGAAACGCATATTAAATTAATACATTAGATTAAGACAGGAAAGAATAAGTTTAACTTAAAGAAAATACTGCTAGCATATTTACCACTGTTGAAACCAGAAACAGTTTTGAGATGAGATTCATGTGGATCATCATAAAGTATAGATAGTAAAAGGAGGAAATGAAAATATTGCATTGGAGAGGAAGAGTTGGGTGAGCCATATATTTGGCCGTAAATTATTATTTTGCTATGTCTTCGGTTAACATTTTGATTTAACCCATCTGAATGTATGTTAACTAACATAATGTTATAAGGTATAATAACATCAAACTTTTATCAATTCTGACTTAAACTTTTTCATTCTGCATAGCATTTTTAATATTATAGTAATGAGAGTAGTGGGACTTATTATAATCAGACAAAGCAATGTAGTGCTTCGTCAAGCTTAAATGCTTTACAGAATCACAGCAAGTATATGTAAGACAGCATAAAGGAATAAGTTATAGATTAATGTATCCTATACTATTGTAAATTAATGTCTTACAATCAGTTTATCTACATCATAATTTAGTAAATAAAAGGATTAAAAATATTTTTTTTATTATCTATTTATCAGTCATTTGATTTCTTTGATGCTATTGTCCATTCCTTTCTACTCAGTGCTAATTACTTAAACTCAACATAATTACTGCATCCTATAAATTTATAAGTTATAAATTTTACAAGTGTTACGATTCCAAACTTCACCTTCCCGTACAGTTTTTTGCATGCACTACTAAATTATCCGGATGAATTAGAACAGGGCTTATCAACTTAACTCATATCTTCACAAGATTTTTCTGAAAATTTCTCTTCTCTCCTGTTAATTTTAAGAGTTCTCAATTTTGTATTTTTATCAGCCTGCTTAACTGCAACATCCTCTTTTAACGTTACATTATATAGGCATCAGTTCTTTTCCTTTCTTTTTTCTGTCATAAGAGCTATATTCACAAATATTTTTAAAGATATTTCTAATTCTTGGGCCTGCATGTGATGCTCTAATTTAAATTAGAGTATTAATATTGGAACTGGTTTATTAAACATTATTTGTTGTTATCCATCCTTAATTTTTAAACATTTAGATTTCCAGCAAGGTACCTTTCTGAGATGTTGTCAAATAAAACAGCAGGGGGATTTCATCCCTCTGCTGTTTTATTGCTTTGAGTACTTTTGCCATCTTTCATGTTTTCTGATGCGATACCTTCATGAATTTCTTTCTTCTATTGTTATATTTCTAAATTTTCAAACTTCATAGAAAATTTTTTTAAATTCAATATATGAAAAATATGCTATGATTGTCTCCCCAGTTTATTTTAGATTTGATTTTTTAGGAAGTACTTCTTTCGATCCATAGAGGGACTATTTCTAATTACTCAGTGAATAATTAGAGATGAGTAGCGGTGGGATAAGAAAAAAAATATGTGGAAGTAATTGATTCATTACTGTTTATATGAATGAAGAAGAGAAAAATATAGAATATGAGTTAAAAACAGAAAGAAGATTAAGAACAAAAAAGGTTAACAGAATCAGTCATTGTAAAAAAATTACAAGCGTTTACAATTATTATTATTTTTATTTAAAAATAAAATTAATATAATTAATCAATAAATAGTACATAGTCAATCAAAACTATTAAATTACATTTTCTATATTTCTTTACATATTAATTTATTTTAAAATTTAAAAGGAAAATAAACAAATGACATTCAATGCCAAAGTACTATTTTAACAACAAAACAAAACAAAACAATTTATAAATTATTTTATAATTATATACAATACATAATATATAGTACTTACATACATACTTTATGTTATATATACATTGTGAGCATTCATTCACAATTAAAATATTATTATTATTTTTAAATAAATTACTTTTTAAAATAATAGATTGTTTATAAATGTGAATTGGCTTCATTCTTAACTATTCTTTTAGTTATTTTTTAATAATAGACCTTTTTTTGCAATCAGGATTGAATAGTAAAACCTGTTGTTACTTATTACTTGACATTCTCTGAGCTAACATGTAACAGTATAGATAGGGTATAGAAGGCTTTGGTTTTAACCAGTAGGTACTTCACCTGCCACTTTGGTAGTGTGTGCAACCTCAAAATCCAAACACAATCTTGATCAATACCACAGGCATAAAAATTTACTATCTCTCTTAGCTTAAATAAAGAAATAAAGAAAAGAAAAAGTTGGCTACTAGAGTTGTCAGTATCATATGCCACACATAAAATCTGGAAATCTGCTCAAACTCCTATGCTGCTTTTGAGAAGAGATTAAATGATAAGGAATGGGGAGGAAAGAGGAAGAAAATATCAACCCAAGGGTTGTATATGGCGGTAACTTAATATCATGCCCAGGACCGACACATGAACTGACATTTAACTGATGATATATTTTTATTAAGTACTTAATCTTTCAATTAGTAGTACTTGATCTACAAGCAGTTACCTGCAATGAAAGATAAATGCTAAACGACAAATGCTAAATTATGAACAAGAATTTAAACCAAACATTTTATGTATGAAAAGCCAATATGTTCTGCTCTTCTATAGACGTTGACTGTTAATACTGTACATGTATAAATTTATTTCTAATATTATATTTTAAAAATTAGTAAAACTGTGCAACTTATCTAGGTTACAAAACTTTACAATAATACTACACTTTACATTATTTTCGTTAAAAAAGAATTTTCAGTTTTTATTCTTTTTTCTAAGAAATTAATACCGTATTAGTAATATATAGAAGTATTATTTAAATACTCTCAAATTATTTTGAATAATAAAAATTGTATTACAACTCAGACAGATGCTTTTCTCATTTCATGTTACATGTAACATATAAAGATTCTCTTTTCACAATCTCAGGTCTAGTTTGTGTTTTAAATCGTACGTTTCTGAAGAAAAAAGAATATTTTGTAATATATCTTTATTAGATGCGATACAAAAATAAGGTTTTTACTAAAATAAGTTTTCCGGATGGGATCTATTATTCAAAAGGATTATTAAAGAAAAAATTCATACTCGAGGTAAACAGAAGGTTTATCCTGTGTAATTATTCCTCTATGAGTTAAATTATCCTTTATATTTCCACTTTCTTTCTTTATATTTTTGAAATATTTCAGCTTTACTTGATAGGAATTTCAGCATCAGTGTAATTTCTGAACGCCATGTAATATCAAACAACAGAATAATTGGAATATCCTGCAAAGTCATTAACCCGCTGACTAGCAAATTTTCTTGCTGAGGATGTGCTTGGTATAACACCGTAAATAGAGCTAGAGTGGTGGGATCTAAATTCCAGGGTACTATTCAAGAAAGAGAGGATAAAGGATAAAGTTGAAGAATGAAACGATCAATTTGCAGAATATCTGACATCGATTAGGGTAGTTTATCATCTTACCCAGGATCTTAAGGCGGTTTCCTCTATTCATCGTATCTTAATCCACCTTCTTCTTGATGTATCCCTCAGGAATCTTTCTTTCTACCTCAAGATCTTGCCGTAGAGCTTTCTTTATCATCTGAAGGCGAACGGTAACAAAGATTACCAATATGTCGGGCAATGTTAGGTATTATGGATATGTAGCTCGGATAATGATTTGATGATCGTATCGCTGATTAAATGAAGCTTCTTCGTTTTTGCTCATACATATGAGATCAAGGTCAGTGTCTTTCTCTATTTCTCTCGTTCCCAGAACCGTTTCTCTATTTCTTTCATTATATTGCATCGCTTCTTCATTTCTTCCATTACAGTTACTTATCCGTTTCATCCTTCTACCGTTTTCTCATTTAAATATTATGTTTCATAGAATTTATTCTTGCTTATAATCATCAGAAATTACCAGAATTTTTAGTTTATTGGTTTTAGATTTATTTTTTGATTTTTTTTTTTAGTTGATTGATTAATCCAGTAAGAAATTAAATAAACTATTTTTAATTATTATACAAAATTTCAATGATAATTTATAAAATCTTTATTTTTTAAATGCTGATTGAAAGGGCAAAATCAAATTTGAATTATATTGTATATTTGTTTTAGAAGTGTTCTTTTTTTTAATAACAAACAAGTTTTAATAAAGAATTATTATAATATATTAAACGGAAGTAATTTTCTGTCAATGAGGCGAGTAAACTTTAGATAACGCTCTGAATGTTGTAGATACATAATTTAAAGTACATTCCGATTAAATAATATTGTCGACTATTTCCTACAGTGTTAGTTTTTTCATTTCGTTAAAATTAAACTATTCATCATTTTGTATGTAGCAATGTACGCAGATCGATGTCATTTTCATAATTTAAGCGTAACATTTAATAATGTCAATAATTTTACTATTAATTAATTATAATGTGTATATTCCTTGTACAAAGCCGAACTGACACGGCGATCTGGGGATATATTCCTCTGTTCGCTCTTCACCATGCAAGGACACTCACAACCGTAGGTTCATGCAAACCTAAGTTCACGCGTAATTTAGTTTTATTCATGTAGTTATTTACTCGCTATGAGTAATGTGTATGAAATATACAATAATAATGAACATACATTTTTTTTTTTACTCAAAAAATCATTCATTTTCATACACTTTTTATACTATGTTGGTTTTAGGCGGACAAGATACATATAAAAAATTATTTACTTCATTTTGAATTATGCGTACTTATACGTGTAAAATTGTCAGTCCGACTTGTACAACCGATATGTCATTATTTACATGTTTATATATATATATATATATATATATATATATATATATTTTAGTTTGTTTTTATATTTAATCTATTACACGGGCTATTGGAATAATTAATTAAAAGTAGAAATAAAATAATTTTTATAAACTTAATAAATAATAATTATATTTTGTACATCGATACATTTGTTGTTTACATAAAAATTGTTGATGTAATTTATTGAATCGAATATCGCGGCAAAAGTGTTTTCCTTTTGCTTATTTGTGTTCAGTAATTAACGATGTAAATATTAAATTAAAGGAATTTTTTTTTAGAACGGAAAAAAATTAAAAGAATTTTTTACGACTGTTTGTTTATGAAAACAAATCGGTTTAATTAAGATGCCTACATTTGATGAAATGAACCGTAAACTATCTGATCATCGTGTCCGATATTATTTAACAAAGAGTTTATCACGAAAGAAAAAGGTTTGTAAACTTACGAACCGTTAGTTGAAAGGATATCGGTAAATTATACGTAAAATGTACCCCGGTAGTGCAATTTAAACGATTATTTCGTTAAGATATATAAAACTTTAGTGTTCATGTAAATCTTAAACAGATACATATATATTTTTTTTAATAACCTTTAAACCTTCCTGATGGACGGTCTCAATATGAAGACCGTTAACAAATTATTATTAATAATACTAACCGTTAAATTACTATTGCGGTTTTCGATAAAAGTAACACATTTTTTACGTATTTTATTTATTAGTCGTACGGTTACAGTAGGCTGAATAACGGCCTAATAATAATTTATTTTTGTATAATTAATATTAATGAATTTTTATTTGTAAAAAATGCCATACTAGAACGAGAATCGAACCCGGAGCTTCCGAAATGAAAGAGAATACAATTTTAACAACACCATAACCCGATTTCATAATTTTTATTAACACAATGGAAAAAATCCATTAAAATAGTTTGTATATATCTGTTAGAAAAGATTACAGTCGTTTCGTGTAAATACAGAATAAAATGTAAATTTCGTAATAGGTCTACATCTGTGCTGTATACCTATGAAGTGATTGTATTTTTTTTCCTGTCGGACAGGGGAATTTTAATGAAAATTTGTTTTTCCTTCCCTATACTTTTACCATCCCGATTTAAATTAAAATTATGTACTTATAATATTAACATTGTTAAAATCACGGGTTGCAGTTAAAAAAATCCATATTAATTTAGTTCAAGTAGCAATTAAAAAAAATAAATAAATGAATTAAAAGAAAATGACAAACTATGAATAAAATTCTGTTCGTTCTAGTGAAACAATAATTTTTCATAAAATATCTTAACAAAATTATGGAACCCTAAAAATGTTGTGATAAAATACTAACGGAAAAACGAAAATATTTTCTACGTATAATTTCTCATAATTTTTTTCCTATTTCCTTTAAATAAGTTAAAAATAACGCAAAATAAAAATAATGCTACTTTTAATACGGTAAAATTCAATTTTTTTGGAATTATAAAAATTAAATTTTTTCGTTATTAATAATTTATAAAAAGTAACTGTGTAGGCAAACATTTTCTGCGGTGACACATAATATAGTGCGAGATTTGGAAAAACTTAATAAACAACCGGCTTACATAAACGGCAGCAGCGTTTACCGTAGTTACTCGAACAGTTTCTTTGGTGCTTCACAATTTTTTTGTTTATTACTGAACCAATGTATGTACGAGTCGATCATATAGGCTCGTAAAAGTTTCTGTATTTTTGACAATGAAAATATAATTTGTTTGCCGGATCCAAATCTTCTATTACGTATTTTATTATATTTGACTTTCGTAAGGAATATATTTTTAAGTTTAATCGGTTATTTATTTACTCAGTTATGTAAAAGAGTATGTTTTTATCCTTCATATTCCGAAATATACAAGTTCTATTTTACTAATATTTTACTTTGTCGACGTAATTAGGTACACACAAAACAAATGTACAATTAATTTTTTATAAACGGTTTTTTAAAGAATTAAATTTGTAATTAATAATAGATTAGTAATCTGAGAAATACTTTTTAATAAAGATAAGTAAAATAAATAAAGGCAGATATAAACTTTTTATTTTTAACGATGCGCCAGAACTATTACAATTTGTTTCTCTAATACCATATTGGTTTAATTGACGTCTTGATAACAAGTTTCGTACACCTCTTATTTCGAGCTTATCCAAAGATCTTTTTCTTGATAAAATTATTGTGTACAATTCTGAATTCGGTGAACAAAATGTTAATACTACATGACTAGCGACCGCTTTCATTACTTGTACTACACCGGCAAATTGTCTGTAAGTCTTATGTACCATAGAACCTAAAACAGTAAACAATTCTATAATCAGAAATTATTTAAATTTGAAATAAACTTAAACTAATATATAGTGTTATAATTTACGGAAAGCATAGAGGAAAAAAACATCGG
The DNA here is from genome assembly GCF_047948215.1 of Lycorma delicatula. NCBI lineage: Eukaryota > Metazoa > Arthropoda > Insecta > Hemiptera > Fulgoridae > Lycorma > Lycorma delicatula. The sequence goes on along the minus strand of NC_134466.1, from coordinate 15,486,279 downwards.
TTTTATGGACAACAATATCGTAATGATCAAAAATAAATTATGCATGCGTAAACGTAGCGACTGATACAGTAAAGTTCATCATTTGTGAGGTGTTCTCGAAGTAAGCGCCGTTATCTTAGCGGGTGACTTTGGTGTGCTTTTTATATAAAAAAAGAAATCGTAGAATAGATTTCAAACCATCAGTTTCTTTTTGCGTAAAAGGTATAAAAACAACCTTTCGGGTGTTAATTTCTGTTAAATAAAAAGAACCTTTTATTTCCTTGTACAAAGTAAAGGAAGCATTGAAACCCGATTACAATGCTTCCATTGTAATCCAAATCCAATTTTGGTTTTCAGATTTCAACGGAAATATCTATTTTGACCATCCCTGAATGCATTTTACTAGTTTCGGCGTGATGTCTTTTCTTTTATTTTTAGAGGTGGAGGAACCCCATTTACGGGTACCTAGGCAGTGTCGGGCTCGCTAACAGGTTCCGCAAGATATTATTAGGAGGTGGGTTTGTGTTTCTGCGCACTACAGACTAAACCTACACCCATGGCTATCCACCTCAACTGGAAACCGCTTATGCAGTATTATTTCGAGAAGGGGGAAACGCCCGCTCACATAATCGGACACCACAATCAAAGGAACACCAGTACACAAATAAACACCAATACAATCACACAATCAACACAAAGATACAAAACACTAAGACACAGAAAAACACAATTATGCCCCCACACACAGTCGGCTGTCAGAGGCAAACACTAAAAGCACACAAATGCACAGTCAAACAAATTGCGGTACACATACACGCGCACACACGCACACGCACATGTACACACACACACCCAACATCATGCACACTCTCAGGTATTTACCACATACTTACACAGAACTTACCAGGACGTCCACCACAGTTTAACCTTCAGAAGAGGGGAATTTACCTACGGGCCCACGTCAGCGGAGTGACCACGGGTTTATTGCATCCAGTCAACCCCCACAAAGTCGCCCCCCCCCTACTTTGTGGTGTATCTTTCCATTTGATTGCAATCGACTTGACCAGAAATGTCCAAAAAAGCCCAAAATCCAAAAAAAAATTAGAAGTTATTAATAAAATAAAATTTTACGTACTTCTCATTAAAAAAAAAAAAAATGTGTATATGTAATTTAATAGGCGTACACAGAAGTCATGTGGTGTCCACAATAGAAATTTTTTGTAATGTCCCCGGAAGCTATTATCAATGCCGTTATCAAACGTGTTATGAAACGCCTGTTATGAAAAGCGGCCTTATCACGCTTCCGTTGCTATTTTTGTAAATTACCAGACCGTTTGAAAAATCTTCCCGCTAATTTATTTACGATGTAATTAAAAGATTTTCATTTATGTAAAAAATATTACTCGGTTGTTGAATTTTTAAATAATACTAAGTAAAAACAAAAACACTGATTTTTCTAAATTTTGTTCAACGCGTACATAAATATGTGCTCAGAATAATTTTCTTCAGCGCTATTTGAATTTTAAATTATTTCGAAGTAATTTTTTATATCTAATGTAGTTTATTTACCCTTAACTGTGAAGGTAAACCTTTTTACTTGCTTGTACAAAGTAAAGGAAGCATTGTGATCGCGAAAAACTTTTGGTTTTCAGATTTCAACGGAAATATCCATTTAGACCATCCCTGAATCAATCTTGACTAGTTTCGGTGTCTGTACGTACGTATGTATCTCTCATAATTCAAAAACCATTGCCGTAGGATGTTGAAATTTTGGATTTAGGACTGTCGTAACATCTAGTTTAGTACCTCCCCTTTTGATTGCAATCGACTGGGCCATAAGTGCCCAAATTAGTCCAAAATCCAAAAAGATTTGAATTCTGAACTTTTTGTTAACTGCAGTAATAGGCCCTAATTGAAAGTTTTTTAACGATGTGTCGTAAGTGGAACTTATTTTCATTGATTCCTGAGTTACAGCCAAATAAAATTTTAATTAATGAAATATTTGGCTCTAACAAGGGTAAGGCACAACGATTCGAATCTGATTTCATCTTCCTTTTTTTAACTTTTTTTTTAATTCAAATATATTGATTTATTAATAATTATTAACTTACGATTGTAAAAAAATTTACGAAACATAATAATTCAATAAAAGCAATAAAAAAAATATCAAAAAATATCATTAATGAAATAAAATGTTATGTACTTTTCATTTTAAAGAAATGTATATATGAAATTTAATAGGTGTAGAAGGAAGTCATTTGGTGTCCACATCAGATTTTTTTTAATAGTAACACAGTATATTACGAGATTTTAAAGAGGTTAAAAAACAAACGGTTTACATAAACGGCAATGTTGCCGTAGTTACCCGAACAATTTCTTTGATGCTTCACGATTTTTTGTTTAATTACTTATGTGTTTTGTATTTAAATTATAAATTCTTACTTTAGTCGTATCTATTTTTTATTTTATAATTTATCTTATAATGATGTGATCTAATATAATGTATTTTTTTATACCGATCAGAATACATGATTTATTATTTATCCTTTTTTTGTGTCGACTTATCTGTCTATAATACTTCGTTTAACATATATAAGATTTTCTCCAAACAAAGATGTTTTCTTTTTTTATATTACTGCCATCAATTTTCACTCTTCCTTCTTCTCGATACTACAATATTTTTCACGGTGTAAAAGAAATATAATGCATTTCACTTTCTCCATTCTTTTTACCCCTAAGTGTTAAACACCTATTAAAATTTTCTTTCTTTTTCCTGTTTAGCCTCCGGTAATTACCGGTCAGATAACATTTCAGAATGAGGATGATATGTATGAGTGTAAATCAAGTGTAGTCTTGTACAGTCTCAGTTCGACCGTTCCTGAGATGTATGGTTAATTGAAACCCAACCGCCAAAGAACACCGGTATCCACGATCTATTATTCAAATCCATGTAAAAATAACTGACTTTACTAGGACTTGAATGCTGGAACTCTCGACTTCCAAATCAGCTGATTTAGGTAGACGCGTTTACCACTAGACCGACCCGGTGGGTTAAACCTATTAAACTATGTTTTCCCTTTTTAACGGATCGTAATTTACATCCGTGTGACAACACACTCCCGTAGAATATTTGGCAAACCTCTTTTTCAAATTAATTTTTTTTATTTATTTGTAAAATAATTCGTCTAATTTTTTATTTTATTATATTTTTACTGTTATTCAGTACTGTAAACTCATATATCGTGATGCGGACTGAAGGCTATTTTTTTTTTTTTTAGAAAAAGTGAAAATAAACACGAGTTAATTTTTTTAATGTTATTTTAAATGTATTAATTTATTTCTCCTTGCTATTTACAATGGTGACGGCTTCTTCAAAACTTCGAATTATATTCGTTATGTAGGTATAAAGAGGTATATATGGTGGAGGCTATATCTTTTTTATATAAACGGTAACGTTGTGTTGAAAATTAATTTAGGCGTGGTGGACTAAAATAGAAGAAGCGTAGGTCACCCTGGTTTATCTTAATTTAACGTACAATGCCACACTTAATTGGTGTACGCATTTAATTACTTTAAAACGGGCTACTTAAGCTTTTATCTTGTTTTTAAACAGCAGACCGTATGTCCCCGTAATATCTACGTAAATTACTATTATTTTTGTTGTTACTGATAATAATTAAAATATCTTTAGACTATATTTATTCTATTTAATAGTTTTACAAAATGTTGAAATTTTTTTGGAACCGATCTTTTCCTGAAATAGTTTTATTCCATTTATTCATTAACAATATTTATTCTGATGATGATTTAAAAAAAAATAATACTAATAAAAAAATCTGACAACACAATTGTAGGACTTTCCCCTCACGCGGCTTTCCCAATTTGAAGAACCTATCTGCGATTTAGAAGATAAAATTAAACACGACTTATTATTTGAGGAACTTATAGCCAAGTTAGAACACTTATCATTAAATTGAGTATCGAATACTATAGACTTATTAATTCTGTTCTTTACTCAAATAAAGGTCTTTCACACCCAAGTATTAACAAATTAAACGATATTCTAAAATTGACAATTTATAAAATACCCAAAGGATTACAGTTGCCGATTGTAGTTTGATATTCCTGTCGTTGTTCCTGATGCACGGCTTACACGCACATATAAAACGCAACCAAATCTTATATTGGTAGGTATTGAAATAATAAAAAGGCATGTGTAAATGTAAATGTAATTTTTATTATTACCATCCATTACCTTACATTTAGAGTAAATGTTGGAAGTGGCCGCCATCTTCTTGAATACAAGCTTCAATTCTTTTTACAGCGTTTCTTGCAACTTTTTTCAAAGTTTGTGGGTGGATATTTAATACAGCTTGTTCAATATTGACTTTCAATCGTTCAAGTGTTCGTGGTTTGTTGCTGTAGGCTTTTTCTTTGAGGTAACCCCAGAGAAAAAAATCCGCCGCAGTCAAATCTGGAGATCTTGGTGGCCACAAGCGTCGACCGATAACACGATTACCAAAGAAATCCTCAACGAAATCAGAAGTTGAACCTGCGTAGTGCGATGTCGCACCGTCATGTTGTAGCCAGCAGTGTCTGTCTTCCTCTTCCAAGAGTGCGATGAACTAAAAAATAAAATATCCTGATATCGTTCTGCATTAATGGTGTACTCGAAAAAAAATAGGACCGATTATTTTCTTCCGCGATATCGCGCACCACCACGCCCGACTTCTGCGGGTGAAATTGTTTTTCGTGATAAACGTGGGGATTTTCAGCGCTGCAAATTCTACTCTTTTGGCTGTTTACGTAGCCGTCCAAATGAAACCGTGCTTCATCTGTGAAAAATAACGAATCCATAACGTTAATTCCCTCACGCAGAAATCGGCGGAACCGTTGACAATATTGTAGCCGGTTTTCTTTGTCGGGCTCAAGAAGTCGATGAACCGTTTGAATGCGAGAAGGTCGTAATTGTAATCGTTTGGTCGCCCGATGAACAGTCGATTTAGACAAATTAATTTCAGCAGACAAACGTCTGATCGATTTATTTGGCGAGGAGAGTAATCGGTCTTTGATTTCAGCGACTGTATCTGTATTCAACACTGACGCAGATTTTTTGTGTTCTTTGTTATTAACAGAACCATTCTCTCTAAATTTTGCAACTAAGCTTAATACTGATGTTTTGTTAGGAGCTGGTTTATCCGGGTACTTATGGCGAAATAAATCTTGCACTGCAACCACTGATTTCGTACTGAAGTACGACTCAACAATGAAAACACGTTCATCTAGCGAAAACACCATCTTGTCTCTAGGAACACACTGAACGTTATGATTGCATTGTTGTTACTATCGGTAGTGTTCTACTGCGTCGCCGGGATGTTCAGATGTTGGACGAGTGCATTTCAGTAACGAGTAGGGGAGTAAGCTTGACTTTTGAAATTTCATGGATGAGTGATTGATGGGTTGCGTTTTATATGGGACACTCTGTATTTATCTTTTTATTTAAATATAATATTTTTTCGTTTATTTAATTCAATGATCCTAAATAAAGCGCGCGCGTATACCGTATTTAATCCGCGCGGGTGCGATAGTACTAACGGCGACGGTCGGCACTAACCAAACTAATGTAATATCATGACTTACATAGAACAAATATCGCTTGTTCAGTCGTCAGAGTGGAGTAGCCGTGAGGCTTAACGCACCAGGTATCTATTCGACCGGCGATCGAGTTCGAGACCAGGTCAGACCGAGTTATTTTTTTTACACTTTAAATATTATTCATTTATTTACTTCTACCGCTTACCTATGACGTCACAAAATAGCGGACTACTGCAGCAGCATCTTTGAAGCGGGGATGCGATTTTACAATATTGCAAGAAAAATATGTCCTTAATTAGGTAAATCTCGAGATACCGAGTGTGACGTTGATCTACAGCCTCACTTCCTTGACCTTTTAAATTGAAAATTTAATAGCATCAATGCCTCGTATATAGAAGTAATCTGACCAAATTGGTCAAAATCGGTCCAGCTGCTCTGGAGATATAAGGCGATTTAGAGGCCAACACCGAATACACACACACACACACACACACACACACACACACACACACACACACACACACACACACACACACACACACACACACACACACACACACACACACACACACACACACACACACACACACACATACATACGAACATTAACATCCGGAAAATTTTCATCCGGTTCTTTGGGTGCTGGTGGAAGGTAGTTTTTGTTTTTAGTCCGCGTGTGGTGGAACGTTCCTTGTTCGTTTCCTTTTCTAGTTTAGTCGGTGGAAGGAATATAAGACTGTTTAATTGCTTTTTCAATAGTGATCAGAAGAGGGGGTAAAGCAAGGGCTCTTTGATTGCCAAATCTGTCCAAAAAGATGCTGGAAGGGTGAAAGAGAAGGTAATTAGTAAAAACGAATTAAACTATTTAAATTAAGCACCGTTGGACTGTAGTGTTTTTAAGCGTACATTTTATTAAGTATCTAATTGACATTTTATTATTTATTTGGTTAAACCGTAGTTTACCGTATTCTTGAATGCGATAAAGTGTAGAATTAGATCGAAGCTATTCTACTTTATTCTTTTTTTTTCGGTTCTTTTAATTTACACAAAACTTTAACCGTGGCCTTGAAAAGGGCCAGAAAATAATTTTCTCCAGCTGCAGCCCAAATAATTTTAGCTATGAGCCGCCACTGCACGTAACATGAAAGAATCCAGCGCAAATAGAAATCTGCTGTATTCGCCTGGGTGGATTTTTGTTGTAACAGAAATACAAGGGAGTGAAATTTGTTTTTAAAAATTCCTCAAGACATTATGGTATTTTGTCCACCAGAATTATAGGTGTAATTCCTAACTAAATTTGTTTTCTTACATATCTAATAAATTAAAATGTTTATTCATTTTCTTAATAATTTCTGTTACACATATTTTTTTTTTATATTTTCTTACATATTTATAAATAATTTATTTTGGTTCATTACTAAAAGTAAATATTTTATATATTCATAACATATCAGATTCAATAAGTAAAAAATTATGAAATGACAGAAGTGTGGTGGAGTGGTCATAAAACAATATACTTTTCTTTTTACTTCCTTATACGAAGTAAAGGAAGTATTGTGATGGCGAAAAATGTCGGTTTTCAGATTTCAACGGAAATATCCATTTTGACCATCCCTGAATCCATTTTGTTTAGTTTCGGCATGAAGTCTATACGAACGTACTATGTACCTTGCATAACTCAAAAACGATTAGCCGTAGGATGTTGAAATTTTGCATTTAGTACTATTGTATCCGGTTGTGCACCTCCTCTTTTGATTTAAATCGACTAAACCAAAAGTGTCCAAAAAATAGCTCAAAATCCAAAGAGATTTGGATTTTGAACTTTTTCTTAACTACAGTAATAAGTCCTCATTGAGAGCTTTTTAACGATATATCTTAAGTGGTACTTATTTCCATTGGTTCCAGAGTTATAGCCAAATAACATTTTAATTAATGAAATATTTGGATCCTATAAGGGGAGGGCACATCGGTTTTAACTAGACTTCATCTCTTTTTTTTTAGGTTTTTTTTTTAATTTAATTATATTGATTTATTAATAATTATTAACCTCTGATTGAAAAAAAAGTTTAAAGATAAATAATAATTAAAAAAAAAAATTTAAAAATATCAGAAGCTATTAATGAAATAACATTTTATGTACTTTTCATTTTGAAACAAATGTGTATGTGTAATTTAATAGGCGTACAATGAAGTCATATGGTATCCACAGATTTATTTATTTCGATATTCTTCTCCAAAAATATATTAATATTTTCTAGAAAATCACTACCTCTGATGTGATTATTCATCGAAAGAAATTTTTAAAAAAATCTTCCTGAATTAAGTTTTTTAGAGTACAATACCTGAAAAATATGGAATATTTTGATGCTAAAGTGTCGGTGTTACAATCGATAGTCAAGCTAAAATATTACAATTTTCCAAATATTTTATATTGTGATCCGAAATGTATTTTGCAATTTGTTCAATTTGTTCAATTCGTCTAACGCAGGTAGAATCTGAGAGTTATAGTTTCTTAATTTTAAATATTATTTGATTTTTATCGTTAAATTTATCAAATATTACTCCGGAAGCACTTATTAAACATTCCTTTACAGCCTCTGCGTCTATAAACGGTTTCATATTTTTGCTAAGAATGAAATAAATTTCATACGATGCTCTAGTCATAGCTACTTCTTGTGAAATCGCCATTTGTTGTTCTCGCAATCATTTTATGAAGGAAGATAATTTTTCACGCCTCATTACAGATCCTGCCAGGAAAAGTGTCATTTAACGATCTGCGTTTTGTATTATAATGACGATCAATATTACATTATTTTAAAATGATAGTTTTCCGACGAATCAAACCACATTGCTGAACCTTTATTTGTTTAAAACGACAGAATATTCCTCGTATCAATCGTTTTGAAATCGTCTATTCCTCAGAAAGATTTCCCTTTGTTTTTAGAAGTAATCGTGGGATGTTAAATTATACTTCTGTTTTAAAATAATACGTTTCAAACAAAAATTTTCTTAATATATTATTTCAGAAATAATAGTCGATGAAATTTAATAAGATAAAACAATAAATTACCTCTAATCTAAATAGGTGTACATTCACACAAAATGTAGAACAAATAAATGTTTTTAGTAGAAATACTGTACTAGAAAACTGGTGAAGAAAGTGTCTCCATTTCGCTACTTATATACGGGCAGCCAAGTGACGCCCTTGTCTCTTTGCCCTTCAAATGACGGCTACCGCCATATTCAGATTTTTAACAATTTAAATTCATAATTTTGCGATCGGGACTCATATTCTTCGCGGTCGTAGGTTGAGTACGGTTGATAAAGATCATTCGTTCTCAAAGTGGGCGATAAAATCCCCTTGTGGGTACTAGAGGCCTTCAGGGGGCGGCAGAAGGCCCACAGAAAATTGGGGGCGTTCAGGCGGTCTAGGAAGACGATGGCTGATTTAAAAAAGGTAAATATTTTGTTTTCCTGATATTGCAAACTAAAATTTAAATACCTACTACACTAGTACAAAAAGTTAAAGGGACACCTATATTTTATGATAAAAAATGATTCTATTCAAATTAATTTAACCTTGCAACCAAAAGGCGTAGAGAGAACAAAAAAAATTAAAGCTTCAATATTCTACTTTTTGACAATGTACTTCAAATTTCAATAACCATCAAATTAAAAAAAAAAATCAGTCAGAAGAAAAGTTTTAAAAAATTTGAAAATCTTTCTTCGTATTTGATCGAGTGCATCAAAATTTCGGTGGAGACGAAATTTTTTCGGTAAACTGCATTAAAATCGTTTAAAACCTAAGACTTTAGCTTTAATTATATTTTTTTGTATGTCTCTACGATACAATTGTAATTTTTTTGAAAGCCATTTTTATAAAAAAAAAAAAAAATATACTTCCAAATATGATTAAATATGCGTTTTAATTGCTCTCATTTAAAATGTAAGTTTCAACTCACGAGATACGAATATGCCACGTTTAAAAACAATATCGCTGTTTTTTAAGATGCGCTCTTAAAAAAGGCAATTGCAATTATTGTATTTAAACGTGGCATATATCCTATTTCTGAGTTGAAATTTACATTTTAGTTTGAAATATCAGAAAAACATCATTTTTGTCTTTTTTTTTAATCAGCCATCGCCTTCCTAGACCTCCTTTCTTTCTTTCTTTCTTTTCCTGTTTAGCCTCCGGTAACTACCGTTTTTAGATAATTCTTCAGAGGATGAATGAGGATGATATGTATGAGTGTAAATGAAGTGTAGTCTTGTACAGTCACAGTTCGACCATTCCTGAGATGTGTGGTTAATTGAAACCCAACCATCAAATAACACCGGTATCCACGATCTTTCCTAGACCTCCTGAACGCTCCCAATTTTGTGTGGACCTTTTACCGCCCCCCTGAAGGCCTCCAACGCTCACAAGTGGGCGTTATTACCCATTTTGAGAACTAATGATATAGGTGAATATTACTCATTCCATACATGAATCTTATTCGCTCTATAATGATTTTTTTTTCTTTGTAAGTATGAAGGTTAAAAAACATTAATTTTTCTTATCTTTAAAAACGGATATTTTTGTTTTTTAATTGATTATAGGTTTGTATTAACATATTTTTATTTTGAATAATAAATGGCATTACATCTGTTAGATCAGTTAAACGTAATACTGTATAATATATTTAATAACACAATTTTTGCAGTAAATGTTACGTTGACGAAAGTATAAATATTTCAGGAAGCAGTCACCGATATAACCTTGAGTAAAATTATTTTTCTTTCCTTAAAGATAAATTGTTGCCTTCTATAATATAATAAATTAATTACAATATTAATAATTTAAAAAAATAAAGTTGATTTACCATTTTGCGGTCCGAATGACATCCAAAAGCCAGGATTTGACGGGTTTAGTATGTTGAACTGGTATTCTACAGTACCTGCTTTTTCACTCCAATATAATTGTAATTCAGATGGTTTATCTCTTTTTGAAAAATGTAACACTGGACACGAATCCACGAACGTAACTCCCGGAGCATAACCTCTATCGCTTCTGTGTTGGATAACTTCGACGCCGTACCACATTCCCATTAGCTGTAAAACAGAAAAAAGGAAAATGAATAAATAAATTGTAATGCGGTTAAAATAATACGGAAAATCTTGTTTATGGAGATAAGATTGAAGATGTAATTACTTTATCTGATAACATTTTTTTATGAAGTAAATTTTAGAGATTTAAGACAAGCAGAGGAACTGCGAAACATTATGTAAAATTTTCTTGTAATCAAGTTAATATTACACTTGATTACCTAATTTTAAGAAAGAGAATAATTTTAAGAGAAAGGAATCAGTTAAACGGAATTCATTCATTATTTTAAAGAGTTTTCATTAAAGCATATCACACTATAAGGAAAATAAGGTCTTAACCAAAATTTTACAACGTTCGTGGTCCAAGTAAGTGTATAAGTGCATACGTGTATACGAGGTCTGTTCAGAAAATAGCCGAACTTCACTTTTAGGTAGATTTCATAAGAAAGCTACCTATTGTAATGAGTACCATGTTTCCGCTTCCATAAAATTTAGACAACATATCTTCGTGTTTCACAACCCCCAGACCCCAAAACCACCGTCACTTTAAAAGTTTAAATATATATTTCACTTTCTTGTGGACACGATAACTTCCGTAATTTTGGGCCAATCACTTTCAAATTGATACATAAAATATAACGACCCAAAATCTCGGTCGAGTTCGTTAAGGTGCAAAATTGGACCATAAGAGTGGCAATGGGAGGGCTTTTTTCGAAAAAAAAAACAAAATATCGCTATAACTTTCTTATTAAGTAAAATATCGTAGTTTAAAGTTCCTACTATTCTTTGAATAAGGGTCTAAAACATATCTAAGTAGTGTTTTTATATCACCAACCATTGGCCCAGTGGGTGGAAAAAATGGGGTTTCAAAGACAAAAAATCATACCTCCCTTAATAGGCAAAGTGTCGAATCGGTTTAAAGCGGTCGTTAGTCCTCTAAACATTACTTAAAACTTTTGTCTGAAACAAGTTTTGATATGATCAACCCTTACGGCAAGAGATTACCAAAATATTGTTGAAATTGTAAGAAAATGGGGTTTATCGTACGTTAAACATGTGGAACTTTTTTCGCTTGCAACCGTTGTCGTATTGAGTAAATTTGAAGTTTTTCTTAACTTTAAGGTGGAAACACTTTTTATCTCTTTCTTAGCACCGGTGAAATCTACCTCCGCCTTCCGGCGTGCCAAAAGGGATTTTTTCAATTTTTATTATTAATTTTACAGATTATTGGTCCTTGTCCCAAAGTACTTCAAAGTTCAAAGTACTTCCATCCTCTATTCACACGCTTTTCCCAGCGGTGTTTCCACTTCGCGAAGCAGTCCTGGATAGTTTCATTTGAAATCGCCTTTAAGGTCCGTGACGAATTTACTTTAATGACATCAATAGTCTCAAAAGGGCATCATTTTGTCGTTGATTTTTATTTCAGAAATAAGAAAAAATCGCAAGGAGCCAGGTCTGACGAGCGGGGAGGCTGAGGAAGAACAGTAATCTGATTTTTGGCACAAAACTGACAAAACCGATTGTGCGGGCGTGTCGTCGTGGTGAAGAACCGTGAGTTGTCTCGTCACAACTCTGGTCTCTTTCTGCGGATTTTTTCACGTAACCGTTGTAAAACGCCTTGATAGAACGCACGGTGCACTGTTTTACTTTGAGGGAAGGATTTAAAATGCATAATTCTTGGAGTGTGGAGATCCTTTGCCCATCTATTGTGATGATTGAACTTTTGTCTCGATTTCGTAGCCGTAAACCCGGCTTTCGTCTCCTGTTTTGATCTTTTGCATGAATGTTTCATCGTCGTCGGCTCGTTCAAGAAGTTGCCGACAGGCTTTCAACGTTCTTTCTGCTGTTCCGTCATCAAACGAGGAACAAACGTTGCTGCGACTCGATGCATGTTCAATTTTTCAGACAAAATGTCACGGCACGATCCAATCGTAAAGATAATCTTTTCTGCAAGTTCTGTGACTGTCAAACGGGCGATTTACACGCTACAGATCGTTGATTTTCTGAACGCGGGTGTCATTGATTGGAGTCGAAGGCCTTTCTGGCCGAGTGGATTGACGATCGCTTTTATAATCGTAAATATGATTCTTAATGTTGCGTACGACCCAGAGAATCATCTCCTAAGCTTGTTTCAGAAGTTAAAACGTTTCTGTGAAAGTTTTCCCCAGTTTCATACAAAATTTTACGTTTTATTGTTGCTCCCGAAAATCACAAATTACAAAAACCGCTGCTAACATTTAAACGTGTTGCACTCAAATAACAATATCAGAAAAACTAAAAGAGATATCAGCAATCCAAGAACATGGGGTTACAGAAGAGGTTATGTGGAACACATTGCTGCCGACCACACGTCCCTAAATATCTTCCTTGGAACGTAATTAAAAATCTGTTATTTTCTGAACAGACCAAGTGCTGTTACTCGATTCTGCTCTTCCGTTATCGTCTTCTACCAACATAATAAATCTGGCTAATAACAGGTGGCAAATTAAATTTTTTATTTTAATTAGGAATTAATTCTCTATATACGTATGTCATAAATTGTCATCACCCAGCAGATTTTACATACCTTAGACCGTTTCTTTGGCGGACAAGATTTAAGTACAGCTATTTTAAACAAGGTGTCTTACGTAAGATAACCGTACTTAAATCTTCTGATTTGCCAAATGAGATCAGAATCATATGATCAGATCAATATTATGTACAAATTAGTTAATTAAAATTTTATAAATGTAATAAATTATTATGTACTGTTCTTAATTAAGTTTGACTATTTTAGTTTATAATACTAATCGTAATTAATTTCATTATTCATTCAGAAGATTCATTTTAACTGCTTACCACACCTTCAATTTGGTAAAAATTTAATATACGTTACGTAAAATCAAAATAAAATTATAGGAATCCTTTTGACGTGACAACGTCTAATAAATCGATGAACGCCGGCAGCACGCACGAAAAATTGTCCCGTTCCGCCTGAGCCGAACCGAACCGTCGTGCAATGGAATATACTATCATGTCAAGCAGGTTTTGGCGAGCTTTTCAAAAACAGGAATTTCATGAATTTGTTTTATGATTTCAATTTCATCGTTTTAAATTGACACTTTATCAACAATGATTTGATTAAAGTTTATTTCTATAGCAAATTATTCGTAATTATTTTTGAACAAATCATTCAATTTAAACTTGCAAAAATTAATAATATTAATTATTATTAAATGAAATGAAAAATGTAATATTAACGTGTTTCATTAGCTTATTAAAAAATCACTTCGATCAATTTGTTTGTTTAAACAAGTAATTTTTAAAATAATCCAAATCATGTATGAATTTAATTAATTGGTATTTTCATCTAGCCCAACGTCAGTTTCTCAAAAAAAACATATGTTTACTTCATAAGGATAAGAAGTTTTTTTTGCGACATTACAATCAAAGGTCGACGAATAATTAAAAATTTCACATGTAATCTGTCATAAGGACAATGGACAATATAAAAAAGAAGAGTTTTACTTAAAATTTAAGTTTTATTTGCATTTAAGTCCTACCCTACTAAAGGCACTTGTATGTGTATGCGTTCTTAGCTGAGAACATGCTTTCATTATCGAACATACTGCCCGTCAAAAAATCGTGTCTTTTCTTAAATGTTTATAAACAATAAGTAAGAAGAAGCAACACCAGCAAATAAGAGAAAAAAGAAAAAACATATTTACATGGTTGAACATACTGCCTGTCAAACAATCATAAACGTTCATCTCAAATATTTACAAAACAATAAATAACAACAGTAATAATAATTGCAAAATAACTTATAAATTTTACTATCGTAATTCATTCATTCAATATCTTAAAACAATATTCTCGATACAAATAAATCGATACTGAAAATACTGTGGATTCACTAATGGGTATTAGTGAATCCATAGTATTTTAATAATAATAATAATAATAATAATAATAATAATAATAATAATAATAATAATAAATAAAACACAATAGAAACAAAAGTATAAATAATGAGAGTTTAAAATCCGCATTATTTATACAGACTGTCCCATATAAAACGCAACTCATCCATGAAATTTCAAAAGTCAATCTTACTCCACTACTCGTTACAGAAATGGACTCGTCCAACATCTGAACATCGCGGCGACGCAGTACAAGACTACCGATAGTAACAACAATGCAATCATAACGTTCAGTGTATTGCTAGAGATAAGATGGTGTTGTCGCTAGATGAACGTGTTTTCATTGTTGAGTCGTACTTCAGTACGAAATCAGCGGTTGCAGTGCAAGATTTGTTTCGCCATAAGTACCCAGATAAACCGGCTCCTAACAAAACATCAGTATTAAGGTTAGTCGCAAAATTTAGAGAGACCGGTTCTGTTAATAACAAGGAACACAAAAGATCTGCGTCAGTGTTAAATACAGATACAGTCGCTGAAATTAATTTGTCAATCAACTGTTCATCGGGCGACCAAACGATTACAATTACGACCTTATCGCATTCAAACTGTTCATCGACTTCTTGAGCCCGACAAAGAAAAACGGCTACAATATTGTCAACGGTTCCGTCGATTTCTGCGTGAGGGAATTAATGTTATGGATTCGTTATTTTTCACAGATGAACCACGGTTTCATTTGAATGGCTACGTAAACAGCCAAAACAGTAGAATTTGGAGTGCTGAAAATCCCCACGTTTATCACGAAAAACAATTACACCCGCAGAAGTTGGGCGTGTGGTGCGCGATATCGCGGAAGAAAATTTCAGTTCATCGCATTCTTGGAAGAGAAAGACAGACACTACTGGGTACAACATGACGGTGCGACATCGCACTACGCAGGTTCAACATCTGATTTCGTCGAGGATTTCTTTGGTAATCGTGTTATCGGTCCAGGCTTGTGGTCACCAAGATCTCCAGATTTGACTGCGGCGGATTTTTTTCTACGGGGTTACCTCAAAGAAAAAGCCTACAGCAACAAACCACGAACACTTGAACGATTGAAAGTCAATATTGAACAAGCTGTATTAAATATCCAGCCACAAACTTTGAAAAAAGTTGCAAGAAACGCTGTAAAAAGAATTGAAGCTTGTATTCAAGAAGATGGCGGCCACTTCCAACATTTACTCTAAATGTTTGGTAATGGGTGATAATAATAAAAATTACATTTACATTTACACATGCCTTTTTATTATTTCAATACCTACCAATATAACTTTGGGTTGCGTTTTGTATGGGACACCCTTTACTTTTCATTATTCAATTACTTTACTTTTATATTTTTTCATTATAAAAGCGAGATGTTGTCACGCTCAAATCTCGTGCGAAACATATCTTAACATCCCTTATTCATGATTTCAATACAATACCTGAATTAGAAAATTATTATTACATCTACTACTATTAGCACATATAAAACTGCACGTTTTGTAGTAGTTTTGAATATAATTTTTCTTTTCTTTTTTTTTTAGTAACAAAAATATGAAAAAATTGTCATGTTTTTGTAAAACTGTGACATATTAGTTTATACGAAATATTGCTCCGAATGAGCAGACCTATATTTGGTTGGACAAAACAATAAATAATTTAAAACGCACAGAACTGACATAAAAACGTGAAACATGAAATAAAACTAAAATTGTTTGCAAAACATCCTTATGTATTAATGTTTGGAAAAATAGGATTGAAAAGTAGATAAAAAAAGTTATTTATATTTTTTCCCAGAATCACGTAATTATAATAAAAATAGAAAAAGAAATAAAATAAAATGGTAGAAAAGGAAGTGGATCTTTTTTAGTATTAAATTTGTTTGTGGAAGAAGCAATAAACATTAACTGAGAGAGATTATTTAGTTTTGTTGTACGACATCCACTTTAGAGGGGTTAAATAAAATGCTTCTAAATTTGATGAGGATGAGGTTTAAGTTTAAAAACCCTAAAGCATATATTATATTCTTTACGGCTGGTCACTAATAATGGTCTTTTAAAAGCGTTATGTATAATTCTTTTACACTTTTTTTGTACGTCTTTCTCATAATATGACATCATTAGTGTCAATTTCATGTAGAACATTTTTTTTTTTACATAATTTTATTAGTTTTTAATTATTTTGTGAGATATTCTTAATTTGATGTTTGCGTGGATGAAAAATTAAGTTCTTAGATCGTAACTGTGTTCTTCTACCTTCATCAAATCGTTTATTAATTTGAATTATTATTTTCTACTAGCTCTACCCGCCACGCTTCGCTGTGGCACATTGTGGTTGCATGGATGAGAAATGAGCTAACAATACAAATCATATGTTTCATAGAAGTTTAATTTTGCAGTACTTCTGGATATACAATATTTTTTGTTTTTCCACTGTCTCCTAGATATAAAGGCTATCTGGTTTGCCGACTCGGGAACACGCAACATACAGTTGCCCATGTGAGAAGCAATCCGCATCTAAATCTATAATAATCTGAATCAGATGAAAGTGGATACGTTTTTGTTTTGTTTTGTTAATAAACATGTTTATTAACAAAAAAAATTGTTGTATTGTTTCACATGTGACTGCGGTTGTCGTTAGCTAGTATGGCGAGTGTTCCCCTCGCTTCCGGCAGATGGCGCGGTCACTGGTACACAGCTGACCGTTAAAAAACTGTTTTCTTGCGGTCGTGGGTATGTGACTGATGCGAAAAATAGATAAAAACAATCGTTGATGCGGGTTATATATCGTGCTAAAATTTGAGCTCAATCGGTGCAGAACATTTTGAGTTTTTGAAGCGTACACAAACGAACGTAACATTTTTATATATAAAGATTTGTGGGCCCTTAAGTCGTGCGAAAAAACACATAATTTTAAATGCTTACAAAAGCAGAGTAATGCTTACAAATTACAGAATATTCAAACGGCGTTGATTTCAGATGTTAATGAACTGCTAACGTAAGTAGAAGTTGTGCTGCTTCAGTGCACAACGTGATTCTCGAGTATAAATCTACTAATGAATTACTAATGAATTACTAATGAATACTAATGAACCCCGCAGGTCAATTGAGAAAAAAGTGAGATTTTGATAAAAACGCGATTCGTAAAAAAAAAACACGAATTTGAATTATTTAGAAATGGTTTAGCGGTGTATTATGTCATTTGGAAGAGAATTCGGATATTGTCTTCGACAACGCTTCTTATCGTTAAACGAAAAGAATTCCAGCCGTGTTATAGAAAAACAATGATAACAAAATGCGGCTTAGTTCAAAAGGAATAATTTTTGAAGAGGTTTAAATTAGTGTTCAGTCATTGCAAAGGGTTTCGCGTATTAAAAGTAATTATAATCCGTATAAAATTGGTTTGACACACAACGCCATATTTGTAAGTCGTGTTTTTATTCGGCTCCTAACGAATATGTTTGCCGGCCTCCGTGGCGCGAGTGGTAACGTCTCGGACTTTAATCCGGTGGTTCCGAGTTGGAATCCCGGTCAGGCATGGCATTTTCATACGCTATAAATCATTCATATCATCGTCTGAAGCAATGCATAACGGTGGTTTCGGAGGTTAGAAAAAACAAAAAAAACGAATACTTAGTTGTGTGGTTTCAGTGTTACTATTTGTGAATTCTGTTCTTTGCTTTTACATAGCAAAGAACGCTAAATGATCAAAAAACGATTATTTGGTCATATATATGTAAAAAAATAACCTAACAAAGGATTTTTTGGTCATTATGTAGGGATATTATTTTCTGTGTATTTGGTTATTTCGACTTTTTTTGTTTGCATAGTCTTAAGTCTATCTGGGCTGTAAGAAAGTTGGGTGTTTTAATTTATTTATTGTAAATCATCCTTCTTGGTGGCTTTTCTTTTTGTTTTTGTGTTTTTTTTTGTTTTTTTTTTTTTTAATAAAATACAGATGTTTTAGCTGTTAAATATAATTCAAAGAAATTTGTTACTTAATCAGTTGTGATTTTGTTTACATTGGCAACGGCCATACGGGCTCTTTGTGATTGGTCGTTGTGTTTGAAAGCGGCCATCTTGCATTGATCTGATTGGTTTTCTTTTGTTTACATTTCCATCTGATTTATTAGCCTCTTATTTATTAAAAAACTGTACAAATTAAAAATAGATAGATTTATTAAAAATAGATAAAAACAATGTTTGATGCGGGTTATATATTGTGCTAACATTTTTTTATCGTGTTTATTTAAAAAATAAAATACAGATGTTTTAGCTGTTAAATATAATTCAAAGAATTTTGGTCGTTGTGTTTGACAGCGGGCATCTTGCATTGATATGATTGGTTTTCCTTTTTTTACATTTCCAAATTAAAAATAGATAGATAGATTTATTAAAAATAGATGAAAACAATCTTTGATGCGGGTTATATATCTTGCTAAAATTTGAGCTCAATCGGTGCAGAAAAAATTTGAGTTTTTGAAGCGTACACAAACGAACTTAACATTTTTATATATATAGATAGGTAATTTTTTTTTTATTCATTTTTCTATTCTTTTCTAAACAAGAAATAATTATCAAGGAGACCTCCGTAGCGCATATCTGAAGATTATGGCTACACATCGAAAGCGCCAGGTGTTAGATTTAAAAAAGAAACAACCTGCGTTAAAAAGTAGTTTTTAAAATTTATATTTAATTTTTTTTTTTTTTTACTTTAGTTATTTGATTTATTACAATGTAATAATTTTATATCGATGTAATAATTACATTACATCTATAATCGTAATTTTGTAACTTTACAACAAAAAAAAATCATCTGCGAATATGGAATAAGTTGTTTATACTAGAAAATAAATTAATGAAAAGGTAAAAATAAATTTTAATTTATTTTGTTTTTGTTATAATTTTGAATCCCCTTACCAAATTTTAAAATAAATAAAAAGGATAAAACCTTAAGTAATTTATTATTATTATTATTATTTGACCGGGGCTTTACCACTATTCTAGAATATTTTTTTCTTATAAATTTTATCTCTTAGGTTGCATATTAGTCAGAAGATTCGAAGCCACAACAGTTTCATGATGTTATGTAGAAAGCATCCGGCCGATTAAAATTGAGTTATATTGCGTTTTACAGAAAATTTAACTTTATGCTTTATAGGATATATTCAAATTATAATCATACTACTTTCTTTGAGTCCGTATGCATCAGATGTTTCCTGTATTTCTGCACACAAATTAGAATGAAATCATATCCGTAAGATTTCTGATGATAGATAACAAGATTTTTTTTCTCTTCGTATTAATATTAAAAAATCAGATTTATTTAAAAAAAATAGAAAAAAATCTGATATAGACACCACATGACTTCCTTGTATATCATATTACTTCCTTGTATTAAATTACATATACACTTACATATACACTGTAGCCATAATCTTCAGATATGTATATAATCGAAGTAATTTTTCTATAAAAAGGCTGATACGGTCACCACATGCTTTCCTTGTACGCCATTAAATTACATATACGCAGTATTTTAAAATGACAAGTACATAAAATTTTATTTCATTAATAACTACTGATATTTTTTCTTTTTTTTTATTATTAAAATATTATTTATTGTAAATTTTTTTTACAATCAGAAGTTAACAATTATTAATAAATTAGTATATTTAAATTTAAAAAAAAGTAGATAATGTCGGATTTGAACCGATGTGCCTTCCTCTTGTAAGATCCAAGCATTTCATTAATTAAAATTTTATTTAGCTATAACTCTGGAATCGATGAAAACAAGTACCACTAATGATATATCGTCAAAAAGCTCTCAATGATGTCTTATAACCGCACTACAGAAAAAGTAAAAAATCCAAATTTCTTTGGATTATGGACATTTTTGGCAAATCGATTGCAATCAAAATGGAAGGTGCACAACTAGATGTTACAACAGTCCTAAATCAAAATTTCATTATCGTATGACTATTTGCTTTTGAGTTATACGAAATACATACGTACGTACAGACATACCGAAACTAGTGAAAATGGCTTCAGGGATGATCAAAATGGACATTTCCGTTGAAATCTGAAAACCTGTTTTTTGGACACTTTTTTTGTCTAATCGATTGCAATCTAAAGGGAAGGTTCACAACTAAATATTACACTCCTAAATCCAAAATTTTAACATCGTACGGCTAATCGTTCATGAGTTATGCTAGATACATACGTACGTACAGACGTCACGCCGAAACTGGTCAAAATGCATATTTCCGTTGAAATCTGAAAACCGAAATTTTTCGCAGTCAGAATACTTCCTTTACTTTGTACAAGGAAGTAAAAAGATCTGACATTAAAATAAAAATAAGTAGGACTTTAATATGTTAATATGGTATTGGTATTATTATTATGGTATATGGTAATGTTATGGATTCGTTATTTTTCACAGATGAAGCACGGTTTCATTCGGATGGCTACGTAAACAGCTAAAAGAGTAGAATTTGGAGTGCTGAAAATCCCCACGTTTATTACGAAAAACAATTACATCCGCAGAAGTTGGGCGTGTGGTGCGCGATATCGCGGAAGAAAATAATCGGTCTATTTTTTTCGAGTTCACCATTAATGCAGAACGATATCAGGATATTTTATTTCAGTTCATCGCACTCTTGGAAGAGGAAGAAACACACTGATGTTTACAACATGACGGTGCGACATCGCACTACGCAGGTTCAACTTCTGATTTCGTCGAGGAATTCTTTGGTAATCGTGTTATCGGTCGAGGCTTGTGGCCACCAAGATATCCAGATTTGACTGTGGCGGATTTTTTTCTACAGGGTTACCTCAAAGAAAAAGCCTACAGCAACAAACCACGAACACTTGAACGGTTGAAAGTCAATATTGAACAAGCTGTATTAAATATCCAGCCACAAACTTTGAAAAAAGTTGCAAGAAACGCTGTAAAAAGAATTGAAGCTTGCATTCAAGAAGATGGCGGCCACTTCCAACATTTACTCTAAATGTAAGGCAATGGATGGTAATAATAAAAATTACATTTACACATGCCTTTTTATTATTTCAATACTTACCAATATAAGGTTGGGTTGCGTTTTATATGGGACACTGTGTGTGTGTGTGTGTGTGTGTACATATATATATATATATATATATATATATATATATTTATTTATTTATTTATGTGTAATAAAAAATAACTCCTACATTTATAGAAAACCATAGAAGAATTTGAATTGAAGATAACAAGAAGAAAATAAAAACGATGGGGATACGAAAAAAGAAAGAGAGAATATGAAAGCTGATATAAAACTTGATAATTTGGACTAGAGTGAAAAGTTTTGCTACCTAGGGACCACAATCAACTAATGAAAATAAATGTGGGAGAGATTAATAGAAGAATAGCACTATCTAAAAAAAAATGCCTCAGCTTCACAGAGGCACATCGGACATGGAAATGTCTCATGGTGTCAACGAAACATACGCTTTCGTTTCGAGTTGGTCGATATATCGAGAAAATACTGCGTCGATACACGTCGAATTTCACGTGGTGGAAACAGCACGGTCGTTGTTGAGTTCAAATCCGAATCGGTCGTGCATAAATTCAAGAAATTGAGCACCATTTGGTTCGCGTAGATCCAAATTAAGATTGCCGCTGTGTATGATCGGAATGTCTGAGTACTTTAGTTCGTCGAGTTCTCTAATCAGACCTTTCAATTTAGCACTGTAGACGAACAAATGCAAATTTAAAAAGTTACAGATTTTTTTTAAATGAGGTGTTTGGCGAAATGTACACAGAGACGAGTAAGGCGCGTTTTTCATTTGTTATTGTCTCGACGGAGAAAATGTCACCGATGCCGTTATGATCTGTCGCTCTTCTTTCTACGTTCATCTCGGCCTGGTTAAATTTCAACAGATCGTGTACTACTGTTTGCAACGCGTTGGAATGATTTACATTTTCGAAAATGGCCACGCCTGCAGAGCGAACGGTGTTTCTTTTGAAATGCGAGACGGTACGATAACCAGCTATTTCGAGAAGACCATCGTTGTCGATCCAAGTTTCTGAGAGCGAGAGTAATTTGCACAATAGAATAACGAAATCAGAGCTAATGTCAAGAGAGTGAGCGTTTGACGACTGTGTATTGAACGTGCATAGCGAAGGATCGGCGTTAGATCGATCGAGGAAATCGCGGCACTGATCTCCTATCGTTACTAAATGATGATGTTCAAGACGTTTGAACTCGTCGCTCAAGAGTTTGTTATTTTTTCCGCGATGGCGATAGAACGTGTGGTCGCCGTCGCGATTCGTTAAGATATAATCCGTTCAGAGAGGTGGCACACGAAAGAGCCACGTAAACAAGTAAACAACTTTATTTATACTTTTAATTTACTTTATTTAATAATCGTTATATATTTGAGTTTGACGCATACTTACTTTGGCGGCGCTGTTCTAACCTAAAAGAACAATTTTTTTGTTTTAAAAGAACAATTAAAACAGAAATTTTAAGTCGCCGAATAAAACATAAGCGATAAAAGTATTTCTGATTTGATTTTATTTAGTTTTATAAAGTTTAATTTTAATTGATATTTGTAATTTAGTTTATTTAATAATCATTATTTATTCAAGTTTTACATATACTTACACTGGCGGCGCTATTCTAACCTATTTGTTTTAAAAGAACAGTTAAAACAGAAATTTTACATATAAAATAAACATGCTGCTGAGTGTAACATTTGCTTTATTATTATTTCATATTGTGGTTTTGTGTTATTAATTTTTTACCTTGTGATATTGATCTAATCAAGGATTTTTTAAATTTCTCTTGATCTTTCAGGCAAATGTTGGAGCAGTTCAAGCCACCCAATTAATCCTGATGTGATTTATATAATGTAGTCAATATCGGTCATAATGAAATATTTAGATATTCATTTGTTTGCTTCTTTATAAAATTGAAGCAAATTAATGCATTATACTTTAATGTCTGGAGTCATGTGTCATATTTGAATCAATTTTAATAAAAGTTCTTTATGAATTTGTCTTTATTACAGTCTTAAATGTTTGTTGTTATATAAAATTTTCAGGAAACAATCTTTAATCAGGATTGTAACAGCTAGAAAATTGTATTTTTATTATTAACTTGATTAGGAAAAATTTAAAGATGCTAAATATAAATGAAATAAAATGTTTTCCTTTTTATACAAATATATTTTTATTTTTGGTTGTGATGGATCTTTTTCTTCGTGGTGATTTTTATTTATTCAGCATGAATTTTTTAGCATAAAAAAAGAATAATGACTTTCAGAAACTTTGAAATATATCTTTTTGAAGAATTTGTGTTGAGGCGTATCTTTTCTAATAATAGACTTTTATATTACATTTATACTCAAATACAATTAAAAGTTATAAATTCAAATAAGTCCTTATACTCAAATACAATTAAAAGTTATAAATTCAAATAAGTCCTTATTTCTAAGTTTTATATATTTTAGATTAATCCTTATAAAAATAATGTTAAGTAAACAATGTTTTTTGGTTTATATCATGACTGATTTCACAAATTGTCTTAAGCCGATGGAGAAATACTCTTCTGAAGTCAAAAATGTTTATTCATTAATTGCTTAAGGAGTAAATTAGTAAGTAATCAAACATTATTTTCAATAAAGTAGATTATATTGAAATAAAAGGAAATCAAATTGTACTGTTATACTACCGGTTTAAACTTGACCAACATGAATATTCAATAATTTTTCAAACTGTGGATGTTACATATTTGATAAGAAGGAAATTACTAAATTATAACTGTTAAGAGTATTTTATTGAAAAGTGATATTAGACAACTGGGTGATGTCAGTTAGATGAGGCCAATTATAATATTCCTACTAGATGGTAGAAATAACAAGTCAGTTGTTCTAACAGTCATAAATAATAATATTTAAAAGTATAACTTTATTAATTTTTTTTTCTTAAATGACAAAAAGCAGGTCAAAAGATCACTAAAGTCATAAGCACAAGATAAAAGTCATAAACAGGTCAAGTCAAATCAAGATAGTCCCATATTCAAATAGGTTTCCATTAACCAGTTATTTAAATAATACTTAATTTTCTTGAAGAAGTTAATTAAAAGAATGATTTACAATAAATTATTTAAAAATATTTCTTTGCCTTTATTTACGAGTATTACAGCGGAATGCCAACTATCTAGAATAACCTTTATAAGGCCAGACAAACAGTAATCTGGATAAATAGAAAATTAAAAAAAGGTAATTGTATTTCCTGGACACATTATTTTAATGTTTTATTTGCAACTGAATAAAAAGAGGAAAATATACAACAAAATAATTGTATTTAAATACAATTAAAAAGGTAATCAGAATATACAATTAAATTTAAATAGTTTAATTAAAAAATAAATATAGTAGTACATCACAAAAAACAAAATTAGCAGAAAATTGCTAATAATAAAAAATAACTATAATTTGCAAATAATATCTGAAAGAAATTAAAATTTACTACCTTACTGTTTTAAAAAAACCCCGATTCAAAGAACTTATTAAAAAAACTTACAAAATACATCTAAAATGTTTGATATTCCTACCTGTATTCATCCGCTAACAATTTATCCAATACATCAGTTTTTATTTTTCTAAGATTTCTGTTTTTTCTTTCATTGATAAAACAACCTGTTTTCATTTTTTTCTTTCAAACTTGTTAACAAACAAGAACGATATTGAAATGTATGTTAACAACACTGTAGTTAAATTAATTAAGCGTACAGGACTGATTTTAAACCAGTGATTTTTATAGAGGTTTTAACAATGTAGGCTTAAAATATCCAGTAAGTAATTTATCTGTGTGATTTCATCATGATGTAATGGAAATTATGCAGCCTATCCTAAGTAAAGTTATAAAACTTAGATAAGGCAAAGAATACAGTAATAATGTCAATTTGTTTTAACCTAATGTGTATGCACAATAGAATAAAAACTTACATCATGGTTCATGTTTGATCAGTTAATATGTTTCCATAAACTTTTCAGAAGTTAATTTTATAATTACGTTAAACACAGGCCTAAATTTATGTATTTCTTATGCTACATGAATTACAAAATGCCATAAAAAATCATTAAAACCAAAGATCAATAAAAATACCTAGATTTATTTGAATATTATATTAGATTTAAAAATTGTTAAGAATTAGTTTTTTAAATTTGCCTAAATTTAAAAATTTTTAAAGTTGTAAGCAATCCAGATGGTTGGACATCTGGAAAATAGGCATTTGAATAAATCAGAGTACTACTGTTTATCATGTTTTTGTAAATGAGTTTTAAAAGAACTCAAATGCTGATTGTAAAATTGGCATTGTCAAAAATAAAATAATGGCTGATTCAAATGGAACTGACAATACCCAGTTAACATGATTTGTTAATTGAGCTTAACTGTACAATAAAATAAAGTATGCTGTTAAGATTAAAGGTCAGTATAAGGTGAAATTAAGAGATTAAGAATTTCTTAAAGTGGCTTCAGTTATTCTACAAAGTTCAGTCAGTCTAAGGTCTCACTTAATAGCAACGAATCAATGTTACTACACTGTATTCAACTGCTAATGATTTACCCAATGCAATTTTTTAATTTTTTAATAAATAAAGAAGTAGTTTGATATGGGAAGTGCTATGTTCACAGTTGATACATCAATATATCATTCAATACAAACTGATAATCACTCCATTCAATTAACCAATTTCTACAAACTTTACTACCTGTTTCATTATAACCTTTTCATGGGCTTTGATGTAATATTATCTTTTTACTTTTGTTTTCTACCATAACATAAGTACCACTAATGTAATTATCTGACTGGTGGTTTTCTAAGTCAACTATTGGTTTATTGGTTATGTTTAAATTTTTCATTTGACATCCAGTCAATATTTTTACTACTCTTGACTTTTTTGACATTTCATATTTTATTAGTTTATTATTATTAATTTCATTAGTTGTTATATTTTGTGTTGTTTAGCTCTTTTTCAATGGAAGAGGTGATCATAAGTCAAATTTAAGCCAGTTTTTACATAAAAAATTATTCTTTTAACCAATTTTTATGATTTAAAAAATTATACAAATAATTAAAAAAAAAAAAAAAAACAGCTTTTTCTAAAAAGATTTGCTTGGCAAATGGTTTTAAGCAACATTCCTGAGGTCCATACTTAGAAAGATTATAGCAAATTACGAGTGGCTTGTATTCATGAATATGTGAGCATTTACTGTTACCATAAGTGCAAGTAGTTTGCTTTAACATGAACAGCTAATTTGCTAATCAAAGAAAAAAGTGAATGGGTCCATGTCTGTGTATACGTAAGCCTATACTGCTTCCACAGCGTATCATTTTATAATTGTAAGTATTGATTGTGAAGGTTGGTTAGTTAAAAATGAACAGTTTCAAACACAAAATGGCGTGTGGCATACTGCCATATTAACAAAATTGGATGTGACACTGACATTAACTAAATACACTGAGCCTGACTTACTGCTTGACAAAATTTAAACATGATGTTTGAGAATTTACCAATAATTTATAGTTTAGTGAACTGAGCTCTTGTTATTGAACTACTTTATGATAAGGTTAATTATGAGTAGTGTTTCTTTGTCATACTGCAGTAATCTAATTTATGTTATCAGGATGAGGTCTTGCCTGTGAAATTCAAAATTGCCATCAATTACTAAAATCTAAAATATGTAACATCTCTGTCTCGATCTTATAAACAGAAGTTAATCATCTTCTTAGGTAAATTGATATTACTGAATATTCTTTACAAATTGAAGGATTTAGAAAAAATGTAGATAAATTAGACTTTAATGAATTCTGAGAAATACTATTAAAAAGTTAATTAAACTATTATGTGACAATTGAAATTAGTTTTCTATAAAAATGGAAATTTACAACGAACAGTACTTTTGATTTTGAAGAATTTCTGTTACTTAGGAGGCAACACTTTCATAAAGTGCAATCTGATTTAAAAAAAAAAAATACTCTTGTAATAAAATGTGTAATACTCTTGTAATAAATCATTTTATGTTCATTTTGATAAATTCCACTCTTTTTCTTTTGTTTTACTTACATCTTATTTGAAAATATCTATCTATACCAGCCCACTTTTGTTTGTATGTGCACCATGAAGACAAAAGTGTACTGTATACTTGACTGACCCTTGTATTTACCCTCAAACTTTGTTAAAAGATTATCATTTTATTGTAATTATTACTTTTGTTAATGTTTTCGTGATCATTTTGAGTAAATAATACTTTTTTTTTGCAGATACAATGTATGTTAATGTTCTGTTTCTCACATAAATTAATACATTTTATTTTGTTACTTTACACAGATCTTATGGCTGTGACACATATAAATCATTTGAAAAGATTAGTGCAAGCAGCACTACATAAAACTGATTTTATCTAAGAATAATTATGTTTATTATGCAGTCAGTGCTACTGAAAATAGGAAGAAGGTGTTGCTTGCATTGGTAGGTTTGGTATGGTGATATAAAAAAGGATATTTGTCCTTAGCATTGAAAATCTTTAGATAAATATACTCTTTTGTATATTCTAAAAAAAAAAGAAAAACAATAAAAATTGGGATGAAAAAAACCAAAAAATTGTTTTATATGTTACTAATTGTGCTTTAATTTCTTTCCCAATCAATCTAGGATTTTCCTTAAACTATACGAGGTGCGACAATAAAGTAATGAGACTGATTTTTCTTTGCAAGATGTGGCAGCCCTGCAGCTTGCGTAGGCACACCATCTTTGACCTTGGTTTATAATCTACTTCTAGTCCAAGCGGCACATTGATGCAACTGCTCAGTCGTGAGTTGTGCTGTAATAAGTGAACACGTGTTTGTGTCTCTCGTCACAGATATGAAACCGCAAAATATTGCGCGACGGTATGCCATTTCTTTTTGCGTTAAATCGGGTGAAAACGCGACGACAACTTACGGTAAGCTTCAGAAGGCTTTTGGAGAGGAGGTTATGTCAAGAGCTCAAGTTTTTCGGCGGCATAAAATTTTTAGTGAAGGCAGAAGGAATGTTGAAGATGAAGACCGCAGTGGACGACCATCAACCTCACGGACAGATGCCAACTTGACCAGGGTGCGTGAAATCGTACGATCTGATCGAAGATGAAGATTATCCGTGAAAATGATTGCAGAAGAACTCAACATCGATCGAGAAACGGTTCGTCTAATATTAACTGAAGATCTTGGTATGAGAAAGATTTGTGCAAAAATTCTCCCCAAAAATCTCACACAACAGCGAGAAACACGGAAAAATGTGGCAGCCGATCTGTTAGAGCAAACGGAAATCAATCCAGATTTATTGAGCCGTGTTATCACTGGTGATGAAGGTTGGTCTTTTTAATACGATCCAGAGACAAAACGGCAAAGTTCGCAACGGTGCTCAAAGGGATCACCCGGACCAAAAAAAGCTCGCATGTCAAAGTCAAAAGTGAAACGCATGCTTGTGTGCTTCTTCGATTCCAAGGGAATTGCTCATAAAGAGTGGGTGCCTCCTGGAGAAACAGTTAATCGATATTTCTACAAAGAAATTTTAGAAAGACTTCGTAAACGAGTTCTTCGTGTCCGTGCCAACATTGCTGATAATTGGATTCTGCATCACGATAATGCGCCATCATATACTGCTCTGTCAGTACAGCAATTTTTAACCTCAAAACAAATTTCAGTACTACCACAGCCACCTTATTCACCAGATTTCGCTCCGTGCGACTATTTCCAAGAGTCAAAATGGCGGTCAAGGGACGCCATTTTCAAACAACACAAGTTGTCCAAAAAGCTGTGACGAGAGTCTTGGAGGATATTACAGAACATGAGTTCCAGAAATGTTATCATCAATGGCAGAAGCGCTGGAATAAGTGTGTGCAATCAGAGCGAAACTACTTTGAAGGAGACAACACTTAAACGGTAAGCAATATTTTTTCACATCAGTCTCATTACTTTATTGTCGCACCTCGTATATGAATATAAGTCAGATACTACATATCAGAAGTGTGTTATTTCTTACATTATTGATATATTTATTCCATAATATATATCTATCTATATAAGTAATCCTAGGGATTTACAATTAATGTTTTAATTATTGCCTTTTTTCAGTGTATATAAACTTATAACCTAACAAATCAAATTAGATGAACAGCAATTTTGGTTTTGCTATAGTCTTATAAACAGCAGTATAATAATTTTAATTCTTAATATCTTTATAGTCTTTATTGTTGACATAGACATGGTCTACAAAAATTATTTACAATAAATAAAGCACTTATTTGTTACCTCTAATTCATTTATGCTGTACTGAGATGTTATTTTTTATTTAGTTGAATTGATAGATTAATAAATTATAACTTGCTATATTATTTTAAGGTAATAACTTTGGTTTATTCGAAAAAATTTTAAACAATACAGCATATTAAAAAATTAAATCATTTAACTAATAAATTTAATTAATTTGTGAATAATAATAATAATAATATTTTACATAATACTATTAACACATGGAAAGTAATGGTAAATAGTGCATAATAAGTGATTAAGTTAGAGAAACGATTGAATCATATTGAAAGACATCAAATAAAAATAATTATTTAGTGATCTCTTAACACAAAATGATATTACCACTCTTTTTCCTGTTTAGCCTCCGGTAACTACCGCTTAGATAATACTTCAGAGGATGAATGAGGATTAAATGTATGGGTGTAGTCTTGTACATTCTCAGTTCGACTATTCCTGAGATGTGTGGTTAATTGAAATCCAACCACCAAAGAACACCGGTATCCACGATCTAGTATTCAAAAACGTGTAAAAATAACTGGCTTTACTAGGACTTGAATGCTGAAACTCTCGCCTTCCAAATCAGCTGATTTGGGAAGACGCGTTCACCACTAGACCAAACCGGTGGTTAAGATGATATTACCAAGCAGCCAGTTTGTAAGTTCGCTTTGCTATGTATTATGGTTCATTTATATTTTTGTTTAATATTTGCTTAACATTTCAATAGGTATCTGACTGATTGTCTTGAAGTTCAATTATATACTGCATGGTTCAGAAAAGCATCATTTAGAAATCTAAATAATTTCACGTTTACTTGGAATTTTTGAACCTGTGCTGGGTAGCCTATTAGACCCTTAGGAAAAACAGTTTTACTAATTAATTTTTTTAGGTAGCCTATTTTCAATTGCAACTACCTTGCCTTTTTAATAATGAGAAATTACTTTTTAATGTGTGAAAAATACTAAGTCTGCCCAAAATCATCTTCATAAGTAGCAGATACTTCTAGTTCTACTCCTCTGTGCAAGGTGGTGTGTGAAGAAATATTACACTTAAAAAAAAGATAAAAGAAGAATAGAATGTTTCCAGGATTACAATACATTTTACTCTCCCAGCTATTGCTGGGAAATTATAAATAATCTTCATAGAAAAGTTTATAACCCACTGCTCGCAAGTCTACAAAATCTATTTTTGTCAGATGGACATTTGTGCATATGCATGTATGTATGTTGGCCTGAATTTGGTCTTATAATTCTGGACTGTATTGATAAATTTTCTTCACACTTGACAGGTACTTTCAGGGGAGAAAGAATGTAATAAAATTTCTGCAAAAATTGGAAAAAGGTGTGGGAAGTTTTGGCTGAAATAAAATTTCAGATCTATATTGTGGCACTTTACCAAAGGTTTTTCTTACAAAAGTTGAAGTTAGCCATAATAATAAAATAAAATGATTAATTTTTCATGTTTTTTATTTCATATTACATTTTATTTTATCTAAAAAATCTGATGTGGACACTACCATGACTTGTACGTCTATTAAATTACATTTACACATTTTTTAAAATGAAAAGTACATAAAATTTTATTTCATTAAAAACTAATATTTTTTCATATTTTTTTATTTTTTATTATTGAATTATTATTCATTGTAAATCTTTTTTTGCAATCAGAGGTAGTTATTAATAAATCAATATGATAAAATTAAAAAAAAAAATTAACAAAAAGGTGATGAAAAATGATTCAAACCGACGTTGCCTTCCCCTAAGATCCAAATATTTCATTAATTAAGATTTCATTTGGCTATAACTCTGGAACCAATGAAAATAAGTATCTCTTATTATACATCGTTAAAAAGCTCTTAATGAGAACTTATTACTGCAGTTAAGAAAAAATCCAACACAAATTTTTTTTGGATTTTGGGCTTTTTTGGATACTTTTGGTTCAGTCAATTGCAATCAAAAAAAGGAGGTGCACAACTAGATGTTACAACACTACTAAATCCAACATTTCAACATCCTACGGCTAATCGTTTTTGAGTTATGGGAGATACATACATACATACAGATGTTGCACTGAAACTAGTCAAAATGGATATTTTCCATTCTGGAATCTGGAAACCGAAATTTTTCACTATCACAATACTTCTTTTACTTTGTACAAGGAAGCAAAAAGGACAGGTGTATAAAAAAATTTCAACTGTAAATTTCTACTTTTTACAAACACTGTTTGAAGTAAAGCAAAATCCAAAAGAGAAAAAAAGCAAATATTTGAAAAGGAATACAGAGATATAAGAAGTCTACTTTTTAAACATTTTAAGCATGTACTTAAACTTCCTTGAATGTGGGAGTTGTGTGAAGTCTTATCTTAAATTCGTATTTGTACTTTTATATAAAATACTTTTCACAATTCTTTCATAACCATGTAAAATTAAAAAAATTTCTAGATTTTAAAAGATAGAGTTTTCAAGTAGTCTTTAATTACTTTTTACAAATCTTTTGCGTTAATGAAAGTATTTCAACCAACTATTTTTTAAGAAAATATCTTCAATAAATAAATATTTTCTTCAAATTTATATATAATCATACATTTTATAGGTAATATTAGGATGGCTAGAGTTGTATTTAATTGATAAAAAATCATCCTACTGTTTGACAGGTTAGATAAAAAGAAACTATGGTAAAACCTTCATCAACCACAATGTGGTTTCCTTTTATAAAATACTTTTATAAAAGGAAAACATATAAGTTAATATTAAGAGATAAAAATAACAAATTATAATATTAATTAATAATAATGGAAAAGAAAATATGCAAAGGTATTAAATAAATAATATGCATGCACAAAAAAAGAAAAAAAAGTTAGGAAATTATTTGAGCACTTATTATTTGCGACTGAAATTTAATAAGACCCTTTATTGTATGGTGTAATATTAAGCTGTTCTAGATTGGTGATAGATATGTATCACTGTAACAGTCTTAATACTAAGCAGTGATTATGATTAGCGAATAAAGAATGTCTTTTAAATCACTCATTTACACTGTAATGTTTTGTTCAAAAAAACTTTTCATTACAAAACCACCAGAGAAAGTTTAAAAACTTTTCATTACAAAGCTTCTCCAAAAGTTTCTCCAAAAAAAGTCTTTCTAAAAGAAAGGGCCCTATAATGTACCAGTTGAAATGCAAATACTGGACAGTGGGGACTTGTAACAAGAAAATTATATCCATTAACAAAAATACCATGGCCAATGTGTTAAGAAAGATATAACACTGCTACAAAGAAAGTACATCAAGCAAACAAAACAATCTATTTAAGGCTACCTTTGAACTTGAGAACAGAACAGAAAACAAAATCCAAAGTAAGATAGCAGCTGTTTGGAAAAAAATATTAAACCATTACGAAAAGCATCCTGAAGAATGAGATACAGAAAGGTAAATTATTAGACTGTTGTTTAACACCCTGCCTCATCAGCAAAAAGAAGCATGCTCGATCTGAAAAGGAAATGCGGATTTAAATGCGAAAGGTAAGGCAACATACTGGAGAGATGTGATAAAAGTAAACAAAAAATTAAAGTGGAAACAGGCTGGCCACCCGGCAAGGTAGAAATATTGACAAAACAAGTTACATTTTGGAAACCTTTATGTGGGAAAAGGAAAAGAGGTAGACAGAAGAAACAGTGGAAATATAATTTGTAGGTTGCAGGAATAAATCGGTATAGGTAAGCATTAGACAGAAAATCGTGGAATATCAGGGAAGAGAACTATGCTCAGTAATGAACCCATTTTCAAATGTGAATATTAAACAGATGAAATTTAGTTGAATGTAGAAATAATTTAACAAGTAACTCAGATATTTCTTTTTATATTTATGTACATAAAGGTTTTGTAAAATTTTGATCATTAATAACATTTATGTATATCGATAATATAAAATTAAAATTTGAAATAAAAGTTTTAACTATTTATTTAATTATACTAGTAATTAACAAATAATAATCGTACAGCTTACCTGATCTAAGTCCAAACTACGTTGTGAATGAAAATCAGGGCAATATTGTTGTATATTTGTATTTACATCCGTTGTAGATATTAAATTTATGATATTACTCAATATTAGCATGCCAATGAATAATTTAAAAAACACTTCACTTTTCACTGATAGATTAATCATTTTTTTTACAAAATATAAACCAAAAAGATTATGAATTACTTATATTTCTTCCAAATTTATTATTTTAAATTTTTATTATTTTTTTTATTTATAAAAAAATGTTTTATTAATACATATTCTATTTTATTTTATTAAATTTTTAAAGAAACAAAAGAAACTTTATTGATTTTTTTTTTTTTTGCTTTATGAGAACCTGTTTCCCTTATTTGTGTGGTATTTTTAATTTAAAAGAAACAAGTGCTTCTTCTATTGATTTATGTATTATAATCTAAGTTAATTCCGTACTGTAAAATATAAGTTGATTATTTAATGAATTATATTTATGTTCGATGCTGATATAAAAGATAAGAAGGTTATCTTTAGAGATGGATCCACAATCTACTGCACTGTACTGTTTTGTGTTGCCCACTGTCTGCTAATATACTAATAATCTAGTAGCTGGTCATAGCATATGCTGTACTATGCATGCCTGCTACTACTATGAGAGAGTCAATTAGTTGTGTTAAACAGATTGGTCCAATTTACAATTGTCATTGTGGGTGTAGTATAAAATGTTTTTTGTTATTATGTTTTGTGTGTGTTTGTGTGTTTGTGTGTGTGTGTGTGTGTGTGTGTGTGTGTGTGTGTGTGTGTGTGTGTGTGTGTGTGTGTGTGTGTGCACATACAAGTGTTTTATATATATTTGTATAATGGTCATAAAATTGGAGTAGTCAGGGAATTAAAAAATAACAAAGGGGTCAGACAATAGTGGGTAGTTTAATATGACTTTCCCTGTGTATAAACATAAGCCACACACCATGCATCAAATATATTTAAACCTTTACCTGTTAATTAATCAGCTTCATTATAACCTCTTTACTTTGACTTTCCCCATTAACCTGTGATTACTCAAGTCTTCAATTCTTTTTTTAATATGATCTTTTCAGACCCTAAGAAACCGATTGTGTGTGTGTGTTTATAGGAGAGTATGTGTGTGTGCGTGCGCGCGCACGCGTGTATAATCTACAATTAAGTTTTATGTAGCAACTGATCATGCATTTGTTGATTGCATCAACAAAAACATGCCTTTCATGTGATTGTTCTTACACAAACGTCATTATCAACTCGTTACTACGTCTTTTGAGTTTCTTCTCAAGTTTTTTTCTTAACCCTCGCTTATCAATTTTTTTTTCATTGATGAAGTAAAAAATATAAAAACCTATTTCAAAATTTTAATCAGCAATTGCTTAGAATGAGATCAATATAAAAAAATGATTCATTTTATTTTACCTTTTACCCCTCCATAATTTTTCCTATTTTACAAACCATTTATTGTTTTATTTTTTTGCTCATGTAGTTATCTGTAGTATATATTACTGATAAAAGAGCTGTATGTATCTGTAAATAAATTTGAGGACATCTTTTTAATGTAGTGTAGGTTTGGTTTATGTCTAATCATTGTATTAGACTACTGAAATTTTTCAGTATTATGTAATACAGTGCCTAAAGTAAAAACATTACCTTGTTAAAAATATCTTATGAGGACACTACATGACTTCCTTGTACGTCTATTAAATTATATACGCACATTTTTCGCTGAACTTAATTTAAACTTATTTCATTTGAAAGTGAGATACGATCCTCCAATTCTTTAATAAAGTGGACAGTTACACAAGTGCTAAAATATTCGTTATTAACATCAAATATTTATACAGTTATTAATTTATCAATCTTACCTGAAATATTAGGATAGAGTAAAAGTCCCTTTCTTACTCTTTAAATAAATGTATGTCATATCTATCTAATACTATGCTTTTTAAATTATTATGATATAATCATCTACAGAATGAAAAAAAAATAAGAATAATCAGATGTTTCACCAAATATGATGTGGACAAGACATGACTTACTTGTATGCCTATTAAATTACATATACATATTTATTTAAAATGAAAAGTACATAAAATTTTATTTCATAAATAACTTCTGATATTTTTTCATTTTTTTTTTTTGTTATTATTATTGAATTATTATTTATCGTAAAAGTTTTTTTTACAATCAGAGGTTAATAATTATTCATAAATCAATATATTTAAATTATTAAAAAAATTTAAAAAAATGAGATGAAGTCTGATTTGAACCAATGTGCTTTCCAAATATTTAGGATCCAAATATTTCATTAATTAAGATTTCATTTGGCTATAACTCCTGGAACCAATGAAAATAAGTATCTCTTATGATATATCGTTAAAAAGCTCTCAATGAGGACTTATTACTGGAGTTAAGAAAAAATCCAACACAAATTTTTTTGGATTTTGGGCTTTTTTGGACACTTTTGGTTCAGTCGATGTAATCAAAAGGGGAGGTGCACAACTAGATGTTACAACAGTCCTAAATCCAAAATTTCAACATCTTAAGGCTAATCATTGTAGTGTTATGCAAAGTACGTACGTACGTACATACATACATGTGTATCACACCAAAACTAGTCAGAATGAATTCAAGGTGGTCAAAATAAATATTTCCGTTGAAATCTGAAAAACGTAATTTTCCACTATCACAATACTTCCTTTACTTCGTACAAGGAAGTAAAAGATGGCCATTTTTATGAGAAATAAACAAAATTATTATTTTTTTAATTTACTCATTTTTTATTTGCTATTGTAATTTTTTCTGAATATGTTCTGTTTTAAGTTTATTTGAGATTCATTAGGCACCAATCTAGTTTATTTTTCTGAAAGTAGTGATGTTACATTCGATGATATACCTAGTCCCTGCAGTAAAGAGAGTGAAGCTATTGTTCACTTGCAGGGCTGAACAACACCTGCATTTCAAGGGGCTTGACATGGTGATTCTGTCAAAGAAAAATTTAAGTTGTAGGAGTTTTTAAAGATTTATTAGGACAACATTTCTTATCTATATTGAAGGTTATTCTTTATCTGTAATTATCATAGAGGAGTGTAATTTCTTTCCAGGAGTATTTTTAAAATACTAGTTTTATATGTTGAATGAGCCAGTCTACTTTTCTTAATGATTCAGATTTAATTCATCATTTATTTTTATTTTGTATAGTAGGTGACATAAACAAATGATTGCTGCTTATCTGACGGTCATCTTCTCCTGCAAGTGGTATAGTTATCGTTAAAAATAACGACCATTTCGTGCCAAGCTTATTAAGGAAATGAATGGAGGGATTTCCTGTTATCTCTTAACACTAATGTAGATCAGCTTACCAATTCCTTTGAAGTACAGGTGATATTCAGGATAATTTCAATTGCAAAGAAAGTAACTGGATAACTAATATTATTCTCAGAGAATTTAGTACCACCTGTACCGCACATGTTTTATGTACATTGTACCTTTAATAAATACTGGGTAGATAGTGTGAAGGGAATTTATGAGCCACTATTCTTTTGTTAAACTGAATGTTGTGTACACTGTCCCAGTGCAGCATGAAACATTCTAAAACAAAAATTTTAAAAAGGATAATCTGGTTCAGTAATACAATTTTCATTGTTTGTTTTACCAAATTTCGACCTTGTAAAATAAATATATTTTTAAATATTCAAAATTACTTTAGGTAAAGAAGAAATTCATTTTTCTTTCCATATTACAGGAAAAGTTGTGTTATATGTATTGCATTGTAATCAATTTCTTCTGTATGCCTAGGAATTTTGCTTACTTCAAGGTACATTCACTATTATACCAAAGAGTATTTCTAAACAAGTCTTTTTTAATTTTTTAAATTGAAGATATATTTCATATCGGTCAGTATATTATCTATAGAAAAATTACTGTTATTTTCAGTAGATTAAAATCGCATACAAACTAAAAACTGATAATGAAAAAAGATTTTAATCTCATTGTCTGTACCATTTTTGCATCATTCTCTGTCATAGTTAAAGGCAAATTTAAAAAAAAAAAGTAGTATTACTTATTGGTGGCGTCTTCTGTATATTAGTTTTTAATTGTTTAGACATTTATTAAGAGATTTCAGCACTAATAAAATTGAAGATAACACTTATATACAGGTTAACTTTTTTTTAAATAAATGATACCTTTTAATACACCTTCTGTTTTACATTTTGTTTAAAAGAAATGAAATTGTAAATACTTATTTAAAAAAAAAATAAATAAATAAAAGTGACAAAAGATTTTTAATTAGTTAAAATTTAATTTAATAATTTTAATTTAATTAAAAGGATGGCAAGAATATTTTTTCAGGTTTAACTTGCGGATTATGAACATTGTTTCATGAAATGTAATGTCGATTCACAGGTCAGTTGTTCACTTCACAACTACTTACACATTAAAAATTCCTAGTAATTGTACTTCAACAATAAAAACTCCAAGTTGATGCTTATTTTTTGTAATTAACCTCAGATATATCCCGAATTAATGTCCAGCATTAATCTACTAAATAATAAAATTCCATTTACATTTGTAATGTTTTCTGTTCATGAAATATCTTGGTGGAGACGTTTATTGTGTTCAAATTTACTCCTTCACAGTTTGATAGTAAAACTTCAGAATCATATCCTTTTTTTTTCCTGTTTAGCCTCCGGTAACTACCGTTTAGATAATTCTTCAGAGGATGATATGTATGAGTGTAAATGAAGTGTAGTCTTGTACATTCTCAGTTCGACCATTCCTGAGATGAGATGTGTGGTTAATTGAAACCCAACCACCAAAGAACACCGGTATCCACGATCTAGTATTCAAATCAGTGTAAAAATAACTGGCTTTAGTAGGACTTGAACGCTGTAACTCTCGACTTCCAAATCAACTCTGATTTGGAAAGACGCGTTAACCACTAGACCAACCCGGTGGGTTTCAGAATCATATACAGGAAATAAATTCTAAATAATACATTATACCTCATTGTTCTGTATGAAATAATTAATAACTTTATTCACAACATCCTAATAATTCTGTGATTTATTTATTCCCAGGAAAATTTTTACATGTGTTGTTTTTAAATGTTATTTAAACAGCAAGTTATTATATCATTCAAAATGGAGATGAACTTGGGTCAATTCCTTTATTTTTAGAACTATAAATTTCCCTTGTACACTTTTCCTTCATTTATATTTTGAGATATTTTCCTTTTATAAAGAAATCATGACTGTCCTTCATTTTTTTAATAGCATTTTTAATTAATTAATTAAAAGTTTCTGAAAGGATGGTAAAAATTTTTCCAGTTTCGGGGATTATTAACAATAGTTGTATTTTTCATACTGAATTATTTTATGGTGTAAAGTTGATTCAAAACTTGGCTGTCCCTTCACAAATAAAACAACAGTTTTACTTAGTTATATGCTTTATTTTTTACAACTAAATCAATATTTTATTTTAATTTTTTTATAAATTAACAATTTAAAATCTATTAATGAAGTAATCGTATTGTACAAAACAGTAATTTATCAGTAAAGATATTACATTTTTAAAATTAATATTATGATACAAAACAAACTACAAAATTGTTTATTTTTATTATCGGCTCACAGAAACTTGATATAATACATAAATTAAGCGACAAGTGTACTTATTTTGTGGTATATTGTAATTGCAGGTATTTTGTTTGTGTTTGAAAATCTCTGCAGTGAATTATAACTGATAAAATACAGT
This sequence comes from Lycorma delicatula, assembly GCF_047948215.1. Lineage (NCBI taxonomy): Eukaryota > Metazoa > Arthropoda > Insecta > Hemiptera > Fulgoridae > Lycorma > Lycorma delicatula. Next base: position 15,446,585 of record NC_134466.1, on the reverse strand, counting down.
ACTTATTTATTTAAAGTAAAGGGACTGGATATTTTTATTAAGTTATTGTGTTCGATTAAATTTATAAAATACAAAGATTTAAGATTTTACATGTTTAAATGTATCGATGAAGTACACGGTATTGAAATTAAGTTCATCTTTCATTGTAAACGGTGCAGTAATTATTGATATACAAATGGACAGATATTTTTTTGATTGTTGCTATCAAAATAATATCCTGTCATGCTCAGTTTACTGTTTTATTTTAAAGTATTTTATAATTGGGGATATGAGTTCATATAGTAAAGTGGGTGACTAATCAACCTGATTAGTTTGTTATAATAAATTGATGAGTAGCATGTACACACACACACACAGAGAGAGAGAGAGAGAGAGAGAAAGAGAGAGTGAGAGAGAGAGAGAGAGAGGCTACACTAGCAATAATCTTGTTGTATTTGTTTTTGGCTCGGGTTGACTTATAAATAAATTAAAAAAAAAAAAGAGACAGGAAAAAATTATTTATATTTATTTCTATATATATATATTTAACATTGTGTCATCCAATAATTATGAGATTATTTAATATTAAATAATAAAACAAAACAAACTTTACAAGATTAAATATTTAATTTACTTTTAATTGGTGTTCATGGTCAGGCACCATCAAAGCTAATAGCAACAACTATTAATCTAATGTACATTACAATTAGCCTACGGTATTTCTTTTTAATCTTTTTTTCGTTCTAAAGTGTAAGTAATAAAAAAAAAATTTATTTATACAATTTGTTAGATAATGTTAGAAGTATCCTTAACTCGTTATCATTCAACTGCAATAATTGTTTACTATCGGTTTGCTATGGGAATCAATCAGAATCAAATTTCAAACAGAATCTAACAAAATTTACCCGATGATATATTTTCTCTTATTCCTTTTAATATTGAGGAGTGGTATATCTCACAACCATAATAGATGTAGACAACCTAAGTATGTCTAACAGATCAGTCCTGAATATGATATCTCCATCTTCAGTAGTAACAAGCACCCTTTACTAAGGTTATTTTGAAAAGTGAAGGGTGAAGTAGTTTTCTTCACCGAGACAAATGTATGTCTGCAAATCAGTGTACCATGCCCGTACAAATTCAGGTGGTATTTAGTCCTACTAGGTGAATCGGCACCTTCGCTCGATTAAAAACAGGAATCAGCTTTATAGTGAACGTTATTACAACCAGTGAAAGCTAGTTTAACCTGCCCCTTTTTTAATTTAGGTATTTTAAATGTGCCTAAATGATCGGGACAGATAGCATAAAGAAATAAATTAGTGCGGTCCATCTATAGAGTGGATAAAGGTAAAATGAAAATGTTTGTGTAGATCCAGAGAGGCGTAACACGCTGTAGAGAATCAATCACGCAGACGCGATGTGCAACCCACCGGGTTGGTCTAGTGGTGAACGCGTCTTCCCAAATCAGGAGTTCCAGCGTTCAAGTCCTAGTAAAGTCAGTTATTTTTACTCGGATTTGAATACTAGATCATGAATACCGGTGTTCTTTGGTGGTCGAGTTTCAATTAACCACACATCTCAGGAATGGTCGAACTGAGAATGTACAAGACTACACTCATACATATCATACTCATTCATCCTCTGAAGAATTATCTAAACGGTAGTTACCGGAGACTAAACAGAAAAAAAAAAGAAAAAAGACACGATGTGCACTTCGCGTCCGCGTAAATTGTAGCCTACTACTGAAACCCATCAAAACACAATCGTGCAACAACCTAATATTTATTATTAATAAGTATGTTACTTTTAAAAACTAAATTCTGTTTTATCTTTTAAAGATATATATTTAAAACAAAATCATTCTAAAGATACAAAATCAACTAGGAACATAACTGCAGTTCAATTATTATACCGAATTACATAAAAATATTTTTAAAAACTAATAAAATTAACGACGAATGTTGTAGTAGATATAATTTTAATAACTATTTTATACTAGTACAATTTTTCTATTATTTACATAAATTGTTTAATCGAAACTCTGTTTACACTTTCACAGACGATTGCGCACTCACACGACACAAGAGAAAATTTATTTTTCTTCTAACGAACAGAAACACGCTGTTAAACTTCAGATGCTATCTGTTTAGTTTATTATGCAAACGTTTGAACTTTTATTTGTTTAAAATAACAACAAAAGTATATTATTGCGTATTAGTACGTCTATTCACATTTGTTTTTTTAGTATAATATGAATTGTTTTGAAATTAGTTTCTTTTTTATTGCAGAGACCAAATAATACAGTCATCGACCAAGCAACTAAAATATTAAAATGTAATTGATTTATTATTTGACGATGTATCATATACATGCAGAGTGTTCAACTTAAAAGAGGGCCGTGTCACTCAATTTAATCTATAAATAATAGTTATTGGCAGACATTTACATAATAATTTACAGAAGATGTTGAAAATGATGTCCATCCACTTCTATGCACTTTTCAACATGTTCGTACCCTACTCCCACGTTTTACCTGGCGCATTTCCAAAAAAAATATTTGGGAGCGATCACAGACCGGTTGTTGTTACATCTGTCGGTAATAGTGATTTGCCTCAGAGTCAGCCGTGAACATAGGTGGTTCGGAAAGCGGGCTAGACTGGATACAAGGATTTCTATGGCCAATATGAAAAGTGCTGGCGCGATCCACCGATTTGCTAAGTTTACACACCTGATACTCGATAACGCAAATGAATTTATCCCTTTAACATCTATAAAGTGAAGGGGCCTGCTGTTCCTTCTTGGGATGAAGACTGCAGGAATGCATTAACGAATCGGCGCAGGGCTTTACGTAATTTCACTGGAAGAACTATGACTGAATTTCTCTGCGCCTTCCGCAACACGAGGGTTGTTTGCCGTCGAGTGTTTCCGTATGCTAGACGGAAACCGTGGATGAATTATGTCGATATCATTTCTCATACAACTCCATCGTCGTTTTATTTGGAGAAAGTTGGGTCACGTGTGGATCGGTACAGTCACAGCAGCCGATTGGACTGGAAAGCAGCGGAATCCTCGTTACAACGCAAAAAGAGGCTTGCTTGCAGCCTTCTTTCTCTAATCGCGTTGTTTCCAGAGATCTTGCCTGTTTTCTGAAGAAGGTGGTTTTTGATGAGTGGGAAAGTGAATGGAATGCTACCGTAAACAATAAACTTCATCCAATTAAGAACAATGTTTCCCCGGGGAGCTCTACATGAAGGAATAACAGTCGAGAGATTATTATTTGGCGTTTGAGAATTATATTACTGAAATACCATATTAGTCACAGCGGTCACTCCTCCAAATTATTCCAGCCTGACCATTTATAAATATTTTTGGATATTCGTATTTCATTAATATAAAAATCGACTCGCGACAAATCTTTAATAATTTTAGTTCTAACAATTTTTAATTTTTTACGAGTGAAAATTACAAAAAGGTGAAGCTCTTAAGTCAAATTTTAAGGTCATATTTGGATTCAGCAAAAAAAAAAAAAATATAAGCATATGCCAAAATTATCCGTGCTACATGACTCTTGTAGACCAGTGTAACTGACAGTATTAAATCTAAGATCAAACAATTATTGCATTTTTATTAGCATGGACTCCCTACACTTGATGGTGTACTGAATAAGTTCTGCATGTTTAAGTGTAACAATTAATTGAAGTCCCTGTACTGAGAATCAGATAATCGTTACAACTCATTCTTTTATTATTAATTCATTACTAGACAAGTCCAAACGCAGAAAGAAATTTATAATCTTTCTATACATTTCAGTATATTATTGAATCCAGTATAATTTATCAAGCTCACTGTTTAATAAATAAATTATTTTAATGTTCCCCTACTTGGTTTTCATAATCAAATATACATTATTGTTCATTATTTGATTTTTTTTTAATATAAACTACGGCACATTTTTAATTTCATGTATAGATGCTTTAATCAATTTCGTGGTTTACTAGAGATTATTTATCATCTTTATTACTTTTCTACAAATAGAAAAAAATATCATTCATTGTTATAGCGATAAAATTTACATCTCTGCTGATTTCAGTGGTCGAGTAGTAACGCATTAGTCTTTCATATGGAATGTTCTTGGTTCCCAGTGGCATATTACAAACACATTCTGTATCATCATATCCATTGGAGGAAATAAATAGGTTGCCCACTTAATATCATCCTCTGTTAGACTGCGGATAAAATATGTCTCCTTTTTTACATGAAAACTCATTTCAAATAAATAATTTTTTATTCTAGCTGAACGTAATACATAGATCATGTCGTTGAAAGAGAAATTGTAAATAGAAAAAAAATTGTTGGCTCTACCAGGGTACTTATTTAAAAAATTATATTAAACTGTTTAAATGCATATTTCTAATGCGAGTTAGCATAAGAAATCTCTTCTGGAGTTAGAAATCAAAAGATGTCAATGTAACAGGAGAGAATATCTGTCACATTGTTCAGATGTTATTTAAAATAATTTAGATTACATTGAATACATCTCCAAACGGGATAGTTCAACTTTTCACAACAATCTACTCTGAAATTTCCATTCAGGTTGTTTGGAGGCAATCGCATTGCAGGTTAATTGGCTCTACCTCTACCTTCCCTATTTTCATATACTTAATTTCTTGTTCCTTGAATTACACCATAGGAACTTTATCTTCTGCCACCCTGGTTTCTTCTAGAAGTGAATAGCGGGCACCTTCTGGCATCCATGGTGGAATGGTGTTAGTTTTCATTTGAAACGTCCCATTTTCAAATGCCAATCAGGCATGACATTTTTCATACTACAAAATTCCCATTCCACATTAACAACTGTATATGGTGAAAAGAATAGGTTCCTGGTGGAACACAATTTTTTATAATAGTCCATTAAAATAGGCAAAATATTTTAATATAAACTTATAATAGAAAGCAAAAACAGATGATTATTTCTTTTATTGATTTCAAAAAGCGTACGATTGCATACATAGGGCTTCGATGTTAAAAATTCTGAGAAATCTCGGATCGGATCCTAAATCGGTAAATATTATCGGTTTAACATTTACAAATACAAAATCTAAAGTGAAGTTTCGTGGCGAATTTTACGAACCTTTTTACATAAAATCCGGACTGAGACAAGGCGACGGACTTTCGCCTTTATTATTTAATCGTGCACTAGAATTTCTGATACGCGAACGGTTTAAAATTAATCCAAAAAATATTCACATAGGACACAAAAGAGATAACTTAAATTTAAATCGCCTAGGATTTGCCGATGACTTAGCTTTATTAGCTAATAGTATCCCACAAGCCAGAATACAAATAACAAATATAGAAGAACTTGCGAATAAAATCGGACTTAAAATTTCTTACGAAAATACTAAAATGATGGCTATAGATCCTTTAGTTATTAATTCTGTGAATATTAATGGAAACAAAGTAGAACTTGTAGAAAAATTTAAATATCTTGGAGAGATCATTACTTGTAATTGTAATGAAAAACAAATATTGGACTGAAAGACTTAATAAATTATTTAAAGTGCTACAAGTAACCAAAAATACTTACAACAAAAAATCGCTCTCGATTAACACTAAAATTAGACGTTACAAAACTGTGGTTAAACCGGTAATTACTTACGCTAGCGAGACTTTATTTAGATTAAATCAGAAAAATAGGACTGAACCTTTCCTTAAAGTTGAACGCAGGATTCTTAGAACCTGCATAAACAAAAAATATAAACACGAAAATCGGTACAGATTATTGCCTAATAAATTTATCCTTAATTGATACTATGAAAAAGAAGCGATTTCTTTCTGTGCACACTTGTTAAGATTACCGCAGGATAGCATTACTAAGAGAATTATTGATCGATTTTGGTCTTTAAAAAATCCGCCATTATGGATCAAAGAAATTAAAGAAGACATGCAAGAATTAAATTTGACTTACGAAGATTTACTTATTAAATCCGAAAAATTAAAATTTGTTATTAAAGATCCGAATACCAACTTTAAAGTAAGAACTTTTAATTATACAAAAAGGTTTATTCAGAAGAGGATCGTAAAGCAAGATCGTTAAGAATGACTAAATATTGGAAGAAAGTAAAAGCTAAGAACTTAAAGGCCAAAAGATCGGCAAAAATGACTTGAATTATTCTGACTAAAGTGGTCTTTTGCGGCCTTAAAAGTAAAAAAAAAAACTTATGTATAATAACACTGTTTTATTGATCTATCTGCCTTTTTTGTTTTATAATAAATGTCAAAAGAACAGGTTAAAATACTCCAATAAAACTTGTACATGTTTAATTTAATTACTTTTAGAAAATAATTCATTTGTTTATTTTTCATTTTATAAATAGCAACTGTTTCAATCTTTGAATTCATAAATATGCCTCTAATAATTAACCGAGCCAAAGTGCATTTCTTTCATTAGGTTATTCTGGAAAAAAGTTTACTTTGCTTATTCAGATACCGGTAACCGAGTTATGACAGAAATCATTATAGTAGGTTGATGCCCCATTTCCTAAACAGAATAAAATTCAAAATTGAGATTTGAACTAGTTTCCTTTGTTAAAAAGGAATTATTATTATTAACAAATGAATTGTAAATCTTTATTAACTTTATGAAAATACATTATTATCACGTATGAGATCTGTAAATAAAGTAATGAGACTGGTTCAGAAAAACCTTTTATTTACAACCCAATTATACATGGACTCTTATCACCTTTGAAATAGTCCCCTTGGGAAGCCACGCAACACTTCAAACGGTTTTCCCACTCTTCATAGCAGTGTTGGAACTCAGAAACCAGAATATCCTTCAGATGGTCAGTTACATTTTTTTTTATGTTTACTACTGTTCCAAAGTGGTGTTTTTTTAAAGTTGAGAACAGGAAAAAGTCGCAGGGACTCAAGTCAGGTGAATATGGTGGTTGAGGAACTACAGGGATGTTTTTCTTTGCCAAAAACTCATTAATTGAGAGTGCAGTGTGACAAGTTACATTGTCATGATGCAGCATCCAAAGTCTTTGATGGCTGATCTCATGCAGGCAACTTTTTCCATTGTCTTTCAAGAATTTCTCGGTAAACATATTGATTTACATACAGTCTGTCCTGCAGGCAAAAACTCCTTATGAACAATGCCATTACTATCGTAGAAACAAATTAGCATAGTTTTGATTTGGTCATTTTTGCTTTTTTGGGGTGTGGTGACTTTGAAGTGTGCCACTCCTTGCACTGGTGTTTTGATTCTAGGTCGTACTCAAATATCCAAGATTCATCACCAGTAATAACATTTTTTAGAAAATCAGGATCAGTTTCAATTCGCCCTAGAATATCATGGCACACTTTCACCCTGTTGTTTTTCTGTTCAACAGTGAGGTTTTTGGGACAAATTTTTTTCATGTCCAATACGTTAGTCAAAATTTGAAGGACTGTGGTACGGTTAAAATTCAATTGTTTTGCAATCACTCTGAGAGTTAATCGCTGGTCGTACCGTATCAAGTCTCTGATTCGCTCAATATTTTCGTCACTTTTTGACTTAATGGCCTTCCAGTTGCAGACGATATGGATCATCTGCAACTGATTCCTGGCCATCTGAAGATGCTTTAAACACTTAAAGACTTGGGCTTGTGACAGAGCATCATCTCCATATGCCCTTTTTAATTTTTAAAAGGTTTCAGTAGCATTTTCAAGTTTAAGACAAAACTTGATCGCACAACGTTGCTTATATCACTCATTTTTATAATGCACAACAAAAACTCGTATCACAAAAAGTTTGTTTATGTCTCACGTGGAAACAATAGACTAAAAATATTAGTACCCAATATAAATCAGCTGTTTCTATAACTATATGCTTACTAGTAACTTTACAGTGTTGGCACTTTAGCTGCCAAAAAAACTAGTCTCATTACTTTATTTACAGACCTCGTATAAACATAAATTTTACTAATATTGACAGAAATGTTTTATCCTTGTACAATAAAATGTCCTTAATTAAATATAAATTATTTTTTTTAAAGAAATTTTCTTACAACTACATACATAATTTTTAATAACTTTCAAGACACGTCTGTAGTAGAAATATAGGATGAGCAAAAAGTTATGTAATCCTGAATTCACTAATCCACTGAAGTGGAAATTTGTTTTTTGATTTCACTATAGAGCAGGTTGGTAACAAAAACACAATCAAGTAACCTCTTTCTAATTTGTTTGTCAGTAGAAGATGTGCAATAAATAGATTATCGTGTGTTTTACAGTCTCAATATACATTTATTCTTCATTAAAGTGCCAAGAAGACTTTGTTATAGTTTTTCCCTCAATCAAATATACTCGCATAGTAAACAATTTCACGCATAGTTGCGCGTTTTAGAGATACTGGTAGTTTAGATGAATGAAACTAGTTCGGCTGCAACCTTTAATCGATCACCCTTAAAAGTAAATAAGAATTATGTCCTTACCGTATTCACTCTTGCAGGAATTGCGAATATCTGATCAAAGTAAAAGACTCAATTATTGCAAACACAGTTTATGCATTTTGTTCACGGGTATATTTGAAATTGGGATAATATTCTCTTTAATGAAGAAGCATAGTTTCATGTAAGCGACTATGTAAACTGCCAGAACAACCGATATTGAAGTCCATTTTTCCAAGAGATCATATTTCATTAAAAAAGATATAGTTTGGTGCACGATTTCTCAAAGAGAAATTGGCACATCAAATTTTTTTTTCATGGAAAAAGAAATATTTGAACACTACCAGGAGTACCAGAAGATTATAAATGATTTCAGAGTACTGCTAGAAAACAAATGGGATTGCTGATGGCAGCAAGACTGTGCGACACGTTATATAGTAAATAATGCTTTTTGGGTATTCGGGAAGAAAGTCATATTTCATCTCGTCTACAGTCACCTAGGTCACTGCCAGATTTATATCCCATAGATTCTTTTTCTTTAGGGTTATTTAAAAGAAAAGTGTTCAGAAATAATCTTTGTAAAATTGATTACTCAAACACAGCATTTTTGTTGAAATATCTTGCTCATAATAGTCTTGTAACCATTAAAAAAGTGGCTACCAACATTAAAAAATTGTTGATGCCTGCATAGGTGCAAATGTAAAACATTTTGAACATTTATTAACAAAATTACTATTAAGTCGTGGAATTATTTAATATTTATTTTGTTTTTAAAATTTAATAAGGTTAAGGTTTTGTAAAATTGGTGTTCATATATGTTGTGTAACTTTTCACTCACCTGTAATAAATGTTTACAACCTGTTTATTAATAAAAATTACTTCTTTCTCATATTAGAGGAAATGAAATAAGACTAAAAATATCAGTCATACTTTTCCCATGTTCTGGAAAACATGAATCAACACATAATTTCTGCCACGATTCTTCATATGGCACTTAAGGCAGGAAGTGTCAGTATAATACAAAAAATAAAACAATTTCAGATTTTTAAAATTTCTTCATATTTAACAAAATAATTCTTTATATAGTTTTATTAATTTAACTAATACAATAATTAAATCAATAATTCAATGCAAAAAAATGACAATTTTTTTATTCATAAAAAATATTAATTTAAAATAAAAAGAATAAATCAAAACTTATACACATGTTCTTGCAAATTTTGATAACCTAAAAAAGTTTTATTTCTGTACAACTTCATATAATTTTGATAAGAACCTTTCCTTGAAAAATTATATACTTGAATAATTAAAAATTTTACTTAAAAAATATACTTTAATTATGACAACATTAACATGATACTTTATTACAAGTTACTGTAGGTTTAATAAAAAAAATTATAGCCAACAGATATTGTAATTTGTAACATATTGTTACAAATTTTGCATAAGATAAATCTAAAAGCGATTTCTTACAAGAGTATGCAAATTGTTAAAATAAAATTAATCTAGGACGTAACTAGCACAGCCAGTATATACATAGTTATTGCCTTGCGAACTAAAGGCAGGAAATTGCCAAATTTCTATTTATTATATTCTATAATTTGAAAGCATATTATTTGAATAAATAAGACTTTGTTCAGAATGAAGTTTTCACATTTTATTTAATAAAACATAATTGAACTGAATTTATAGATGTCAACAGACAGTAAATACTAATTAGCAATTAAAATTTTACTTTGTGTAATTTTATACTTTTGAAAATGTTATAAGATTTATTGTGCACAAAATATTCCATTAAATATGCTTGAGGTATGTTTACAGAAGTAAATGGCCATAAAATGTTAATTTACAGATCTTTAACCTATCCAATTTAATTTACAAATTACACTATTATCCAAGGTTTTACCCGGTCTTGAAATCAGTTTTTAAATACCAAAGTAATAGAAGCCTCAGAATCACATCATGGTCATTGACAAAAATGCTTCTTTACGCGAAGAAATTAGTAAAAGTCACTGGGCATGATATCTAGGCTATGTGGGAGGTGATTAAAACATTCAATTTCCAAATGCCAAGTAGAGCAGTGGTGATTTGTACAGTGGGGGTAATCATTTTTTTGAACCAGGCAGATGCCAAGTGCCAGCATTTTCATCATGCGACATTAACTCAACTGGAACACCTCTTGCATAAAAAAAAAAAAACTAACTGCAATCATATTTTTTTTGAATGAAGCTGTTTTGGAATTATTGATTTTTTGGTATGTCACCATTCTGTTATATACAGAATTTTTTACAGCTTATTTCTAAGTTCCTAACATTATGAATTATTTCAGGAATTAGATAATATAGCATTCAATTTAATTCTCATATTGTCAAATACTAATCTCTATAAATATCTTTAATTTTGTGAAGAGGGTTATCAGAAATCAGATACAGCCTACTACAGCTCCTTCATTCATCGCAAACATCTGGCCTTCCTTCCAAGAATTCATAGTATCACTTGAAAAACATTTTATCAGTTCATAATGTTTTCATTTACACCTGTGATTTGTCAATCGATTTTCATTAAATACTCACCTTTCATACTTAGAAATTTTAGAGATTGCAGGATTTTGAATTGACACTACAGTTTTAAAGTATCACACACAAACTACACGAGCAATGTCTATTCTCTTACTGAATAAGATAATCATCAGCAAAACTAATGATATCAAATTATTAGATAATTTGCTCTTGGCCTAGATGCAGTGTATCTTTTTTTCTAGATATAGCTCGTATTCTGAATTTCAGTGAAGCAAATATACTTATCTCTGTTCTTGAGATAAGAATTTTTGCAAAAAAAAAAATGCAGACAGATGGAAAATTAACTGATTTCAAAATATGTTTAAAAGAACTGTTTTATTTTATTAAGTGTTCTAATTCGTTTAGCAAAATATCTAGCTTATTTTTTATAATCCCTGAATAATAAAAAAATCTTTGTATAAAATAACATAAAATACAACAAATAATTCTGTTAAAAAGAATTTGAAAATAATTAAATAAATACAGTACATTAATACTAAGTTACTAAAAATACGTTCTGTTGCTTTACTATACTCTAATATTACATTTGTCTTTATAATGGCAGAATAGATTACATCATTACTTATTAATGTAATAACAGCTACGTTGTATATCATAGTTATATATAAATACATCACACAAATTTCAGCCAACTAGTCTAAACTGACCAAATTTTATAATTTATTACAATCCAGTCAAATTAGGTTGATTAAAAATAAATACTGAAAAAACTTATTCTTGTGTATTTCTTCACTTATCATAGAGAAATCTCTAAACTAGGTCTTTCCAGATGATATAAAGGTTAAAATACTTGCTTCTCAAACAACTGGTCATCAGTTTACTTCAATTCTAAGCATTATATATATATATATATTTTCATGATAATAACATAAATCATGTTTCTAAAAATATAAAATAAAATATTTTATAGCAGTACAATATATATGTACCTAGTACATAGTCTAAAATAAGGAGAGGGGGTATTTATCTACATGAATTTTATTTGATGCTGTGAATCAGTCCCTTTTCTTTCTTTTTCCTGTTTAGCCTCCGGTAACTACCATTTAGATAATTCTTGAGAGGATGATATGTATGAGTGTAAATGAAGTGTAGTCTTGTACATTCTCAGTTCGACCATTCCTGATATGTGTGGTTAATTGAAACCCAACCACCGAAGAACACCGGTATCCACGATCTAGTATTCAAATCCGTGTAAAAATAACTGGCTTTACTAGGACTTGAATGCTGTAACTCTCGACTTCCAAATCAGCTGATTTGGGAAGACGCGTTAACCACTAGACCAACCCGGTGGGTTGTGAATCAGTCCCTAAGTTTGGTCAAAACCACCCACGACACTCCATATGGCTATTGCTTGTGAAGTAGGATGGAATATGGCAAGAGATGGTGAGGGGGAAAGAGAGAGAGGGAGAAAGAAAGAGAGAGAGAATGAAGCAAGTAAGTATATTTGCTTAACTTTTTTGTTTACTTTTATGTACTGAATTAGTACCTTAAGTTTGACTAACACCTCCGGGGACATGCTGTCAGAGGAAAAATAAAACAAGAAATGTGTGTGTGTGTGTGTGAATGTGTATATATATATATATATATATATATATATATATATTTACCACCCCGCATGCTATCTATGGGATCAAAAATCAGGTCAAAACTGGGATAAATATTAAGCCAAATATTTGTGTCAAATTTCAACTGTTTTGATCAATGGGTTTTCTAGATATGAAGTAAAAACTGATTAGAAATAATGTTGAATATTCTCCCACTCCTAATTACAATTAACTTAAAGTTCTGGAATTTTAAATAATTTGATAAGTACTTTCTTTATATTAAACTTCAATTTTGTACAACCATTACACAAAAATTCAATCTAGGGATAGCCAAAAATCATTACAACTGACAAAATCATCACAAAAATCCATAATGCTGTAAGAACTGATTGCAAACTGAAGGTACATGAGCTTGCTGACATCGCAAACATCTTGATAGATCATGTCCACTAAATTTTAGACAATTTTTTGATATGAAAAAGCTTTCTGCTCGATAGATGTTGCAATTTTTTTAACAGTCAAACAAAAATGTAATCAACCAAACAATTTTTCAAGTGTTGAAAAAGCAATTCTGCTTAGTTTGTTCAACATTTTAAAGCAGAAGTTTAAACACGGATTCACCATTACATGCAACAGTCTGTGGGAGCAGATGAAAGTGTCCAAAGAAAGTGAAAACGGTTCCATCTGGATGAAAAGTTATGGCTATGGTTTTATGGATTCTTTAATTCTCATAATTTGGTCCTCATAGACTAGCTGGAAGAAGGTAAGACCATCACTAGGGTGTACTACTCTACTGGATTGACTGTTGAAGAGTGTATTCAGGCTAAACGTCTGGTCAAAAAGAAACGGTCTTTCACCGTGAAAATGAACTTGTAAAACGTCTTGAGTTGTTGCTGTAAAACTCATGACTTTCACTTAAATGTGCTTCCTCACGCATTGTGTTTGCTTTCAGCAATTAATTCCATTTCGCAAACCTGAAGGAATTTTCCTTCAGCTTGCTGGAGGAAAATTCATTTAAAGTGATGAGGTTAAAGCTGAGACTGCTTATTTTGCAGTGTTGGACAAACCCAATTATACTGAGGGCATTAAAATGTTGGAAAGTCATTAATATTGAATTGCAAGGTGTGTTGGAAAAAAAAATTGAAAAATCCAGTGTACCTAGGTCACGCCAAGAACTTTCCAAATGAAAAGTTTAATATACACTTTTCAAAAAATCCATAAAAATTGCCAATCTAAACGAGACAGATACTCAGAGATTTTACATTTAAAATAAAGTACCATGTTTTTTTTTGCTAAGTAGTTTTTTATCTGTTAGAAATTTTAATGTGATTTTTAAAAGTAATTTTAACAATATCATTTTCTATAAATATAAGCTAACAAATACCAACAGTTTTGCATGCAATTGTCAATATAATAAGAAACACCTATCAATATTCAACAACTATAATACATAGGAACCAGTTTACATAATGTGGCTCCAATTGCTATCTTTATCAACTTCACATCCTACAAGGTTTATGTTCAAAAAGTAAATTGGTTATTAATTGATGTAATGAGTATTTATTTTTAAACAATTTTATTGATAAGAAAATCCTTACTTTAAACTACTTATACTATTTACCTTAAATACCAATATTAAGATATTTGTCATAATGTGGAATGAACTTCTGAATTTTTCTTATCATCAAATGATGCCATGTATGAGAACAGCTAATCTTGCAGGTCTTTTACTATCATCATTGTCAGAGATACAAAAAAATGCTTCTAATAGATTTGGACATGCTAAGTTTGTTATAGAGGGATGATTGATTTGTTTCCAGTCAAAAAATATGTGTTTTCTTGGGTTTGTGGAGTAGCATGCTTCTCAGTATTATTTTGAAGTTTTCTTAAAAATTTTAAACATACTATTCTTGAAATTAAAAACAAAAAAAAACATAAGCGATAAAATGTTAAACTGTATATTCTCATGAATATTTTTATTTAAAAGCAGTATCATTATTAATAACTGAAGATTGACCAACTTCATACATTATGTGTACATTTTCTCTTTCTTCATTAAATTGTCAAACCCATTTTCTCATCTATTATTATCACTTATATTTTTTATCATAAACTTCATTAATCTGTTGAATCTCTGATGATTTAACATTTCTTGCACTCAAAAAACTGATAATGGGATTGCATACAATACGTCTGCAGTAAGCTACATACGAATGAGATTAGTATGCCTATGTGCTCTTGTGGCAACATCTAGAAACAATACTTATTTTCCAAACATGACTTACTTATTTACTATCAGTTACACAATATTAATGTGTAAGACATGTACCAAGTATTGAGGAACAATCAAGTATTAAGATTATATAGTTTAAAGTCCTATTCAAGACTGAATATAATATTATAAAAAAATTCATTTACTAACTACATTTAACCTAATTTAACTGGATTAAAAAAAAAATTTTAATAAGCTTTTTTTTTAATAGTAACAGTAATACTTTTAATCTAAAATTATTTAGTTTCTAATTTAATTAGAAGCCTATTTTTTATTATCTTCTGTAATATCATAAAATTTAATATCGATCATAAATAACCTAATATATAAATAAATTTTAAAAAATCAACTAATAAAACATTTAATTTTTCATAATTAAAAGATAAAATTAGTGTAAATCGCCATTTTTTAAATTCATTTGAAAATTTCGATAAACTGATTGTAATGGAACATGTAGCAGCTCAACCACTTCTGGAAAATTAGGTTCTGTAAAATAAATATGTAAAATTAAAATCATACACATTATAAAATAAATAGATTAATAAAAAAATCCTAAATAATAGAGTGGAAAAAAGTTTAGACACAATATGACAAGATCATTTAACAACCTGACTGCCACATCGATTTTTTGAGTCCTTTTTAACTGGCCATGAGATCCTATTTGGAATATATTAATATATAGTTAAATATTTTGTAGGACACAGAGACTCCATATGGCATCTCATTTTGCATATTTTTCTACGCATATTCACGACATTCTATTTTAGAAATTGATATATTTAATGAACTTTTAATGAATTAATAATTTTATAATTCTTAGGAACTAAATGATAAAAATCTAAAAAAAACCGTGTACAAAGCGTTACTACCTGTCATTTACACATGTGCAAGAGGAAACTTAGGATTGATTAGACACATGACGATGCAAGATTCAAGTCTTCTGAAACAGCTGGTACCTTGACTCAAAAAACACCAAGACAGGATGCAGATGAATCAGTAAAATAAAAAGTATCTGAAGGAAATTGGCTTTACACCAGAAGACACCACAGACAAGATGAAATTAAATGAAAAATTGCTTCACACTGCAAGAAAGAAATTCACAAGACGAACATTTTCAACACCAGAAAGGGCATGGAGATTGAAACGTAAGAAAAAGTACTCAAAGAAGTGCAAGGCCCAAATAGTCCCTTCAAAGAGCCTTGGATAATGAACTGTCTAAAGTGATCCTATGTGGTCATAAAAGATGAAAAAAGCAAAAAGAGTTATAAACTAAAAAGAGTCATTGTACTGCATGTTAAAAACAATGTTCCACCAAATTTGGAAAAAGTATGCTGAGACATTCTGAGAATGTTCAGAGTTCAGTCTTCTATTGTCAAAATTGTTTTTTTATGAAACATAAATTAAAAAATAAAAATGTTTATTTTGGTTGTATTTATTAATTTTTAGTAATTATTTATTATGTAACCTTAATTTGCTTGATCTTAATTTTCTTAAATATTCTTGATCTATAGTAGTTTTTAATTTAATGAAAAATTATATTTTGATAACATTTTCTGTGTAAATAATTATTATTCAATAAAGCTTACTGTGTTTTTATGCAAGTACTTTATTTATAAAGTAAAAATTGAGCAGTTGCATATGTCATTTAGCAAGAATCATATAAATAAAATATAAATCAGTAGCAACAAACCATTAACAATCTAATAGGATCAGGCAAATTGTAACAGATTTTAAGTAAGAAACCTTATTATTAAGAATAACTAACAAAAAAGATATTAACCTCAACAATTTTTAATTATATTTCTACTTACGGAATTAAACAGTAAGAAAAAATAATGCTCCACTGGGTGGCTATGAAATCCCATTTAGTTAGGATCTCGCATTTTAGGGCCATAAAAAATTACTATTATATTACTTTCTTATGATGAGAAAATATGAAGTTAGTATTTGATGAAAACATACAACGACCAGTTGAGAACAATTAAGATTTTTTCATGTGGTCTATTACTAACACTAGCTGAGACTCTATCATGGGCATCAAGTTGTTAATTTTTGTGTACCAAATATCATTTTACTAAATAATAAGCAAGAAAGTAAAAGAGGGAAATAAAATAAGATGGAGCGGGGAGAGAGAATTAAAAAAAAACAGATGGAAAATGTATTAGTTAAACTGGCTGAGTTATTCAGTGTTCCTAGTCCAATTTTTATCTATAAACCGGCGAGAGGGCTCGCATGAATTAAAAAAAAAAAACAATTAGAAGAAGATTATTTTAAACTGTATTTATATTACTTTTATCCCTAGTGTAATATTTTATGAGCACGTAAATCATAAATCAACTAACTATTCCTACAAATTGGGGGAAGGAAAATGTTTAAAATTTCAGAGATGTTTCTATGAAAGCATTTAAGAAATTCCGTCTGTTTTAATTTCATTAACTGAAATTTTTCATTAAAACGCATCTTCAGATAGATATGACTTTTCCCAAAATAAGAAATTGATTTTTACTTTCTGTTTGAGGAGAAAAAGAAACCTTCCAAAGACATGTTTCAAATTCTATTTTCTTCCATTGAAATTTTTTCTTTATCTTAAATACATAAAACTAAAACACAGTTTCACCAAAAGGCTGATCAACTTTAGTTTTTGTTTTCAAATTGCATCCTAAACAACTAACTGCTGATTTTTTTTTATTTAGAGAAATCACTAGCAAATAATTATATCAAGTGAAAACACAAGATGGCATAAAAACACACACATTTGTGTCTACACTAAATTAACTTATTTCTATTATTCTGAAATTTTGAAAATCGAACAAAGTTAATATATTAAAAACCAATTAATATGGCTGGTTAAATAACTTTATTCAGAAAATTTTATTACAACTTTCTCAGAAAAAAAGACACAAATAGAGTGACAGATACAGGGCTAATGCGGAAAATGGTCACAGACAGAAATATTGGGCTTTTGTTTCAGTTTAGTATGAAATGCAAAGATAACATGAATATAATATACATTCTTAAAAATTTACACAAGACTAATTACATATACAGTATATATACATATATATATATATAAATAGAAATTGTTAAAAAAATTACACTGCTTACTTATAAAACAAAAACGTAAAAAAAAATAATGTTTTTATTAAATATTGGGTATTATAGAAAGAATGGCTGATACTGATAATGAATAAACCAAAAGAAAATGTACACTGTTTTACAAATTTCACTCGTAAGAATTGTATATTCATTTGCAACAAAATATGATTTAGTTAGCGATTCCAACATAAAATATTTGTTCAAAATTATCTGTATATTAACTATTCAATATGAGCTTATGTCAAGATCTGGGTAATTCTTCATGTTAACTAACTAATATTTTACATTATCAAGCTTTTACTTTACAATTCATTTTCAATTGTAAATAAATTACACAGAAATCTTAGTTACTATAAGAGCTTATATGACTGAATGGATTTAAATGAAATTTTACATGCATATTGACTCTTTTTTAGGATAAACAATGGCCTATTATTGCTCAATTACTAAAAGGGTAAAGGTTAAAAGACCACAGCAGATAATTTTGAGTCAAGTTTACTTATTCTCGTTAATAACCGAACCTGTGTTGGAGTAGTTTTACTTTTGCAGCCACATTTGCCTTTCCTTTATGGTGAAAAGAAAGCAGTTTCTTTACATTGTTTTAAAATAGCATTCAGTGTCCCTAGTCCAACATCATAATCGGAAGCTATCTGTCAATGTGTCATACTGGTATGCTCAGAAACAGAAACAATTTTTGAATACTTTCTTGGAATTATGTCCTTCACTATATATTCAAGACAAACAGAATGAGACACAAAAAAAATTTTATAAATAAAAAATGAAATAAATTTTCATTAAACACTACTTATAACATCAGAATTGCTAAATAACCAAAGAACAATAACCTCACGTTACACAAACAACTTAAAGAACGAGTGTGGTCAAGCAATCTACCCTCAACAGGTAAATTCAATTAGTATGGCTATAACCAAAAGATTTCCTGTGTTCGGATTAATTTGCGCAATACTGTACAGTCAAGAATTGCAAGTTGTTTCTATCTAGTAATAAAAATTTGTTAATTACAAATCACGGTTTACTACACGGTTTACTACACATGTTCTATTCTATAGATTAAATAATTATATTAAAAAATCTGAAAGAATTTCAAATTTGAATTTAATCAGATTCCAATTCATCTGAATTATTAACGTTCTACTGCAAATTGGTTTCATCTGTTTAGTTTTTTCTCAATGCAAATTAAAAACAATTTTTCAAGTGACAACCATTACCATCTCATTATCCCTTTGTAAAAATTTATTAGTCAACTCAATGGAATAAATGATGTTAAAATATTTTTATTCAAATCAAGAATTACAAAATATCATTAATAATACCACAAAGAACCAAAAATATAATTTCTTTAACCGACTCTAGATTTTCCAAATTTACAGAAAGTTTTTGAAAGTTTTGAAGAATATTTTTCCTTCTGTAGGATTTCAATTAATTTTGACAGTATGTTGGGAACAAGTGTTAAAAACAGCTAAGACTATGACAGTTTTTAGAAAAAACTGTTTAAAAATATAACTAATCAATTATTTACCATTATCAGGTGTGATGAATCCATGCCTAATTAAAAAGTCTACAACAACAGGGCAACTAGTAGTCTTAAAATCAGATGATAACACTCTTTCTAATGCTTCCTGAAAAAAAAAAACACATTTAACATACTATTAAACTAATTCAAATTAATAATACAGACTAAATTAATAATAAATAAAAAATGTGATTCTTATTATTTGCATCAAAATGAAAAAGAGCGAGAGAAATTTATTTATTTAAAAAGTTATTCATACATCTTTATAATTTTTTCAAAATTAAACAATTTTGAATGATAAAGACCAAATAAAATCAGAATTTTTGCAATAAAAAATAGGTTTTATTTACTTTTTATATAGAGGTATCCAAGTTAATGCATGTTTTACATTGAAGTATAGAACAAATCCTGCGGAGATTAATTATAATTATTTTTAATTTTATTTTACACAACTCGATTGATTTGTATGATATTCTGGAAGTTTCCAGATTATTGTGTGGCTTTCTTGGTTAAGGGTGCAGAGGAATCTGCTTCTCTTAGTCATGTAGTACGTGAACTTGCAGCTGGTTACTTAGACTGCCAAGGAAGAGAATGGTGGCCGAAGGTCAGTACTGAGGAGCTGTTAGTGTTAATGACTGGATCATAACATAATAATATGGTCTGGTCAAACTTATCAACATTATTCAAAGGAAGATTAACATTAACAATATGCACCATTCCAACATATCTTACACGACTAAGTACCATTTAGCAATTAAGTGGAATTTCACGCTTTAAGAACTTATCAACATTAATTCTGTAAATATTATCACTATTTGCGGTTTTCAAAGTCATGTTGCATTCAGGGAATACAGACTCGATCAACAGCAAAAAGTATTGTAGTAATTTTAAAATCATTCGTTCAATTTATTCAATGAATTTCTCTGTTAGTTTGCATTCAGTATCATTCATTTAATACTGATAAATTTGTTAATATCTTAAATTCTGCAAATTTATACTTTTCATTTAGCAATCGGTTTTTACTCTTTTTGACCATACAATTCCATATAAATGGAATTTATGGTCAAATAAATTTACCTCTTTTACCTCCTTCAAGTAATCCTTGAGGAATAATTAATTACAACGATGCAGGCAAGAAAACTTGGAAGGTTTTAAAAAGCAAATAGCTTCAATGTAGCAGAATATATATCGATAAACAAGCCAAGAAAGTATTCTTAGGAAAGGGAACCGCATTTTCTTTCATTTTTTTGAGGGTCCTCTTCCATTGATAAATATAAAATTACAACAGAAATCTAACAACCAGAATAAACTGACTTTTGAATACATTAAACATATAATAATTGAATCAAATTTAGCACTATCTGTTGCTATCTAAGGAAACAAAAAACCACATATATTTTTTAATTAAGTGTATTTCTTTATATCGCTTAAAAAATAATAATTACATACTTGTGCTGGAAGTAGTTCAAAAGTCTCAACTTCTCCATCATTATTTTTTGGAATGAAATCTAAAGGTAATTCTAAATCAAAAATGAATTCTGTATTGGGAAATAATCCTCTTTCACTTTCATAGAAAAATCTAAAACAAAAAATAAGTTACATCTATTAAGCTCTAAATAATAATAAGTACATTTTTTATTTTTTTCCAAATATTTAGATTATCTTCATAAATACGAAGGGTATGTGCATTACATTACCCTTCATAAATATCATGTTATTTGAGTGGAAGTTATTTATTATAATTATGTAAAGTATTGCTTTATATAAGCACATAAATGAACACTTATTACTACTACTATTATATGCAAATGGTGCTATTAGGACAGCTAGGAAGTAAATAAATTTAAAAAAAAAATTTTTATAAGAAACTTGTAACATTACTGCAACATAAGATGATTATGTCTGTATCTATCTATACATTATCAATAATTGTAATTATTACCATATATATTAGCAATATTACTCTTTATCATACTATCTAACCATTAATGAGTTTTATTTATGGCATTTCTGGCCATTAGTAATAACATTTATAACTATGAAAAAAGCAATTAAAAAAACAGCTACGCAAAAAAATCTAATCTTCTTACTTAAAATTCTTTATGAAAAGAATTTCCAGCAATTTAGCTTAAATTATTTCTTATATATATATATATATATATATATATATATATAGGGCAGGATATATCCTGTCTCTACATTACAAGTTGAGATTACATGATCTCAATAGACTACAAATCTAGATTGATATATCAGAATATATTCTGACATATTAATCTCAACATACAATATATATTCTCAATTTATTTTTGTTTTACATGTTACTTAAATCATTGTCTTCATTTTCAAGCTTTATCCTCTATACCTCATTAAATTAAAAAACCCTGGATGGCTCATTGAATTTGTCCTTCTTCATTTGGATTCTACCATAAATTTCTCTCATTTTCAGATTTTTTTTTGTAAAAAGATCTTCATTTTACATTCTCATATAATAACTAATCAGATAATTTGTAAATGCAGTTAATTAAAAAAAAAAAAAAAAAAAAAAAAAAAAACTTACGAAACACAACCACCAGACCTAACAGTTTTCATCATTTCAGGAGTGACAGAGGCTTCTTCTTCAGCTTCCTTATATGCAGTCTCTAATACACTAAAGCCAACCGATAACCCTCCACCTACCTGTAAAATTATATATTAAAAAACTAATTAAAAAAAAAAAAAAAATCAAAAAGCATAATAATAAACAGTCGTACTTAAAAGATTTTTGCTGCATCAATGAGACAATGATGTCAAATTTTAACCTTCTCAATCCAATGATTAACTGAATAGATGTGTCTCTTGCTGTAGTCCTATTACGCTTAAAATGTGTGATTTGTCTTATAATTATATATTTAACGTCCTACGTTTTTGTTAACGTTCTTTAGAGTATTTAAATACTTACTTTTGTTTTTCTATTTGTGAACTTCCATCAGATACATTTATTTATTTACCAGACGTCCTAGGTTTTGATTGATTGCTTACTACTTGGATAATATATCATGTATTTCTCTCCTCCAGATTAATTGGTAAGTGTATATATTATGCATAAAGACAATAAAAATAATTTTATGTAAATAACAACTGGGAATCGCTGTAACTTAATTATTCACATGCATTTCTGTCTGATACAATTTTTATTATAACATAAAAATTTTTTAATAGTGTTTATCTACAATATGAAAATAATAATTAAAAACATAAATAAATTCATAAGTACAATGTTAACTAAAAATAAAAATGTAAACACTATAATAAAATGTAATTTAACTTAAAAAAGTTAATTTACTAATTAATAAAATTGAAAAATCATTAGCACAAATAAAATAAGTATTTATTTTTCAGTACAATCCCTGTTTACATTGATATACTTTTCTGAAGAAGTAACAAGTTTTTGCATTGTCACTGAAAAAATCTGGTGGTCTTTCTCAGATCCAAGTGGCCACAGCATCCTTCACTTCATCATCGTTGATGTAATGATTACCTTTGAAATCCCTCTTGAGATGAGGGAAGAAGTGGAAGTTGCAAGGAGCCAAATTCGGCGAGTATGGCAGATACGGAATGGGCTCAAATTTCAGCTTGAGGAGAGCCATCAGAGAGTTTGCGCAGTACCCATCACACACAGAATTTATGATAACCCCGTTGCTCGATAATATGGCCTACTTGTTCTTTAGATATGCCTAACTGAATAGCGATGTATTGATGGGTGATTCGCCGGTCACTTTGAAGCAAATCATCCAGCTCCTTTCAATGTTTCTCTTCAAAGAAACTGGTCGTCCGCTGCAAGGTGCATCCTCAATTGCTGCTCTACCAGCTTCAGTCACAAAATTTCAATGCCCAACTATTCATCAAAAGTTGAATTTCTGGGGGAATTGTCAGAACTATTTGAAATTGGACAAGGGTTGACAAGGCTTTCACCATTTTATTTAACTGTGTCCTGGGAAAATAATCCAAGAATGGAGAACAGGAAAGGAAAGGTACAAATATCATCTACGGTTCAAAAAATAAAACAGAAGTTGACTTTTTTTTCAGATGATATAGCCACATTAGCAGAAAACATTAAGGATGCTAAAACCCAAATAGAGGTACTTACAATTGGAGAAAGTTGGCCTTAATATCTCCTTTGAAGAACTAAGTTCATCATAACACAAAGATAAAAACAAATTATGGAACGACTCAGCCAAGAGAAAAATTTATGTACTTAAGAGAATGGATTCAATCAAACGACCAAGAAAAAGAGTCCGAAACAAGAAACAACGATTACAACTCTAACAAACAAACATTTAAAAAACATAGACAACAAAAAGTTCATTTCGACCAAGGCAAAAATAAGACATTATTGCACAGTAGTGACACCAAAAGTATTGTACGCAACAGAATGTCATTGGATGTTTCAAAGGATTAAGAACTATATAAAATGGAAGATACAATGAGAAAAAGAAAGCTCAACTACTTCGGACACTTATACCAAATGGATGGAGTAAGGCTAACTAAAACTATCCTACGAATTATGTAAAAAAAAAAAATAATAAATAAGTAAATAAACCAGTGGAATTTTGTTTTATAAACATAAAAAACCAGTAAGATACTGAATAAATGGACAGCAAAGAATAAACAGTTCTGAGCAGAGGAAGGTACAGACAAACATCAAAAAGTTTAAAGGTTTTCAGGATAGTATCAGAAGAGGACAAGTGGGCTAGTTAGAGGACAAAAGGAAAGCAGCGACAGTTAGAATGAAGAACTATTGGGAGCCTGTAAGATTGGGAAGAGCGAGGAGAATAAAATTTAAATACGGATTATACATTTTCCATTGATTGGCCTGAATGAAAAAAATATATCGAAAAGAATATAAGAGTATATATATATATTAACCACTTAAATTATTTTATATATATATATATATTTATAAAATAACTACATAAAAGTGCAACCACTAAAATAAGCACTTATAAGCGATATCTGTTCTAAATTTCTTGAATCATATAGGGAATTTTAGTGATGTGAAGTGGAACGTAACGTTTCACACCCATTTTTATCTGATAATTTTATATTGTTAGTCATATTATTCTATTATTTATTCTACTGTATAATTTATTTATAGTATTAATATTATAACCATTAGTAATAGCAATATTTTTATTTCTATTTCTTTGTTTAGAGAAACTTTTAGCACATTTAAGGTAATGTATGGCTCTATATAAAAGTGCATTAAAAACAGGCATCTTTTGGTACAATGGATGAAATGAATTGTAATCATTTGAAGAAGGTTTATGATGTATTTCTAATTTTATTTTGTTATTTATTTTATTGTTATATTTTTTTATATCTAAAAAATTTTAAATGATTGTAATTTTCTATTTCTATAGTAAATATTATGTGTTCATCAATTTTATAAAATTTATTTAATATTGTATCCGACTCATTTTGATTACTTTCATTATATATGATTATGGTGTCACCAACATAATGTTTGCATAACATAATATCTTGCTGAGTTAGAATCTTGTAAAGTATATTGCAGGTATCTAGAGTAAATCTGTAGGTACATTTCTGCCATAATTGCTGAAAATGGTTCACCCATCGCTAAACCAAAATGTTGTTTATGACACTGGTTATTAAAAATAAAGAAACTACAATCACAACATAATTTAATCATATCAATTAATTTGTTTATAACCCTGTTTATTTAAATCTTTATTGTTTCTTAATGATTATTAAAATTTTATTTATATCTATATTACAATACATATTACTAATATCTAAAGATATAGATTTTGTATTATTTATTAGTAATG